>NC_051158.1:188408033-188474285 GCF_013339745.2 Dermacentor silvarum
GTGAGTGGAACTGCATTACCGCCCAGTTTACCAAGGCCACTGTCCCGGACGGGTACCGAATTTCGTTAACTTGGTAAGTACCAAATTGGTAAAGTATGACAAGAGCGTATAACGAACATAAATGATAGATCATGACATAAATGTCATGACATGCATGTAATGTAGGTCATGACTCGTGAAACAACCGCCTACGTTTTGGTGCTCTCATAGTCATTTCGTTAACTTGATAGGTACCAAAATTGACATAGTATGGTAAGCATGCAAGACGAACATAAATAATAGGTCATGATATGAATGCCATGACATGCGTGCCATGTAGGTAATGAAACAGCCACCTAAATTAAAATGACACAGCGAAAAAAGATTACACTCAGAAATCACTCAAATGGGTTCGGACGTGCCTACTAAGTGAAGGAAAGACAAAAGGACGGTGGTAGGATTCATAGTCTTGATTCTGACTAAGCAAAAATTTCAACGACTCAGCGAAAAAAATTAACGCCCAAAGCAACTGAAATGGGTTAGGACATGGGTATTTCCTTTTATTTGTCCCTTTTTGATGTGTTTTTCTGTAGTGTCGCTTATCTTTCCTTTTTATTGCCACCTAGATGTTTTGTATTATGTATTTGTTCTGATGAAAGTCTATTCCCAGCTCTGGCTATAGGCATGAGCATCTCATATGAATTTTCTGATGAACAATATAGCAAAATATGCTCACCTTTTTTAACAACTGGGCGCGGCTGTGGACGTGTTGTAGGACGCTGTGTACGAGGCTGTGGAGGACGCTTCCCATGACCAGATCTTTCTTCAATTTCAACATGATATGCAACTGGAGAGAGAGATGTCCCAACCTGTGCTTGCATCATAGTCAATAGAAAGGTAAATGCAACCACAATGACAACAGCATTCATGCTTGAAACTGTCGTCATAGCTAACAATTTCAAACATTTGATCCTATCCGCTTTGAGTAACAGTCTTTTATATAGGCGTTATGATGCATCAAAAAAGTGGCGCTTTTGTTCTTCGTGCGTTCACCCTAGCTATCACGTGCTCTCTTCTGTGTAGGGCCTGACGTAAAAAGAAATGTTTTTATGATTTGTATATAACACTTTCTTTTGTATCACGGTGCCTAGGACGAGGTGTGGGGTGGATATTGTTTCAGGACACACGAAGATCCATAAGCCTAACAATTCACAAAGTAGAAGAAAATCATAGTACACCACGAAGTCTTCAAAACTAGGGACCCTAGTGTTCTATTGTGAATCAGAGTATTGTGCACCAGCCCATTTAGGCGGTTGTTGATAATTTTGCGGGCTGACATAATAGGGCAGTGTTCAATGTTCTATAATTCATTACCAACATTGCTTCATTCGCACCGACTAAATCTAAGCACGCTATTATGTCCTCCTACTACCTTACAACTAGTAATCTCAGGGAGGGCCTACGCAGTATACTCGAAAAAGCTTGCACAAAAAGTGGATCGAGAGAACTGGCTTCTTACAAAAACCACAAAGACATTTTGATGCAACAAAATTCCGAAGGGAAATGATTTTACTACATGAGAGGAGGATCTTGTGCACAAACCGTTATTGTATGCGAAGCAACGTATGTTACAGCAGTGAATGATCCACGATCCCCTCCTCCTGTGAAGCCACGATCCCCTCCTCCTGAATTTCACAGAAAAGACATAAACAATAAATTGTAGTAAATTTGCTCCAAAACAACATTAACTACAATAATCGGTAACACGTGCAGTTCAGCTTGCGCTCTAATATGCTTCCCAGACACTCCAGTCTATTTCCATACAAAATGCTCTTACTCCCGTCAGCACTGAAATAGACTCCCGTTATTTCAGTGCTGTTAACAGATGGTCATGTAATTTTAGGCGTAAATAATAATCAAATCCAAGTTACTTGGATGTCAAAGAGGTACTATTCGTTTTTATTTATCGATATGCGTGAAGTTTCGTTAATGCCTATCACTTTAAAATAATTCGGCATTGTCGATTCTATAGACGCAATTTTTATACCCTAACCATTCTGCCTTCGCGCAACGTTCACACCCGGTGGGGTGTTGCACGCCACACATTCTTTCAGAATGGTGGCTTTGGTGCACGTATTTCATAGGCCACAACAGGGAATGATGTAGCATATGACGAGAATGTTGTGTGCATTGCACAGATGTGGTTTCTTATAAAGTGGCTGGATCATCTGTGAGCGGCTGCTTTTGTCGCAGTGAATGCGATAAGTGTCAAATGTATTGCCGAAGCCAGAATATTTTTGTTGAAACCACCCAATAAAAATTAAACACTGGCAAGCTTTTTATTAGATGAAAATAGAAGCGCTGACGCTTTGTCGTATTGCTAAACAAGAATGACATTCCGAACTTACGCAGAATGAAAGCGGTGTTGATGGCTCAACAAAGTGTGTGCAGCTGGCTGGTGACATGCACTTGGAGGCATTGTGGAAAAAAATGTTAGTGCAAATTTAGGGAAATGGAGCATATTTAAATGTAGTACAAAGTTAAGCAGATACTTACTACCCCAAAAAAAAGAAACCATATGCATTGATTGCAGAAACCCTAGTTCGGCACTTGATCGCTCACACTGCTTTCATATGTACGTGAAAAGTACAGTGCATTTTTACGTATTACTCCCACACATTATGTTTAGGATATTATGGTTGAGAGTGAACCGATGAACAAAATTTTGCTGAACAGATATTCTGTAATCTACTTGGATACCTCCGAGAAATTACAACTTCAAGAGAGCACCAAGTGCGCGCGTCAGATGTCTTGTTTATACATCAAAAAATGCGTTTCGTTGAAAGACGCTACTACCATTTTACGTACAAGAATGAGTATTCTTTTTGTGGTGCTATTTATAGTATATTTCTAAGGCGTCTAGATGGATTGCTGTCTTAAGATGTGGTCCGCCAGGCAGAAGTCGGTCCAATGATTCGTATACATGGGCCCATCAGCAGTAGTAAATGTCGGATGGAAATACTTTTAGCAATGCCACGATATATATTTACGACAAACTATATTCTGCTTGAAAACAAAATTTGTTGTGGTGAAGTGGTCTGCATACTGAATACTAAGCAAGATGTCACATGCAACGGATATATTTCTGTCGCACGAATAGAGACACCATATTTTGTTCGTCATCGCGTGACTTAATCGTTTACTTTTGGTGCATATTTCTATGGAAGCAAATACAACACAGATTATCATTGATGCTGCTAACGTCACTGAAAGATCTTGACTGCTTTAGAAGTTTTATGAAGCGTATTTATATCTTTTTTCGTTATAAAGCATGCCCTCGTCCGAACAGATACTTTAGTTGTCGAATTCGCACTTCGAAATGTGAAAAATACTTATACCATGGTCCAGGTCTCATATTGTAGATATTGCAGCTGCGTTTTCATATTGAAACCATCTCAGAGATACAGCGCTCACCCTGTCGGACAAAAAATAGCAACACTTAAATTAAAAATATTCATTCCGCGTCAAGATCAAAAATATATTCGTGTTACAAAGAGTTTCCATTTTACCTTCATCCTAGAATCGGGTAAATGGCATTTTGTCTTTCAGAAACCTTCCCTCAAACTGTAGACTTCCTCAAAACTAACCTGCTGCCAAATATGCACCTTTTTTTAAGCACGCAGTCCTCAAAGTTAAAATGTAGCTCATTGAAATAGCTATAACACCTTCAGAGAGATCTAAAGCACAGTAATAGCACAACAATAGGGGCGACACATTTTTAATTTCCTTCTCGACAAAGTGACTACGTTGCTTTAACATGGTCGTCCACGGTGCTCGTGTGTCTTAGTTTAAAAAGGCCGCCTGGCCCGCGCAAGAGGCTAATCTAGTGTATCTCAAGGTAGCAGACGCATCGGCTCTATAAGACAACAGTTTCCAGTGCAAGATAATTGATTGCCTTAACAATGTGTTACTCATTTAACCTTATGCGTCAGCTTAACTACTGTAAACGGTCCGTAGGCCAACCATATGAGCTGGGGGAGCGCGCAACAGCGTGCGGAATACGTGACACTTTCGTGTCCGTGCGCCCCTTCACACATTGCATATCTTTACTCTGCAATTCTGTGGTGTTCTATGCAAATGCCATTTATTTTGAAAATACCTCGAAATTGACGAACTGTTTGTGTGAGTATTTGTAGCGTGCTCCTGTACTTTGAAAGCTGTCGCTCTACATCGGCAAAATAGGTTTTCTTATCGTTTCGAGAGCTTGTAGAGACACTTGGAACTTCGCTGAAATCGCTTTTTAGACGTATCTCTTAGACGTACCTATATTAAATTATGCAAATAGCGGAAAAGGCGCTGCCAAATGAGGACTGCTCGATACCAAAGGTCTGGCTCGCTGAATGTTATGCACTTAAGAAGTTAACCCTAGCTAAGATTTGTAATATATTATGCACTCACGCTCTTATTTTTGCAAGCAAAGGAGAGTAAAAGAAGTTGTTCAAGACAGACGTATATTGCTTGCGATTGAAAAATGGCGATTATTTTAATTGGAGGCTAGCATTTCAAAGTAGTTTGAAGTCACTGAACTTTCAATTGCTTCGTCGCCCGCGCACAATGATCACCGACGATTGTGATACTCCCTAATGCAAATTCTGAGCGCAGCTGCTTAGTTGTTATGAATTGGCGGTATACTATGGCAAAGAATTTCATTCTGAACGAAAGGCTCCTCTCGGCGGCGGCGATGAGCATCGGCTCGGGCTAGAGTTACTGTATATGCGCCCTACGGGAGCGGAGTTGCGCACAGATCCGCCATCTTGTCTGCCGACGCATCCGTGTTAAGCAGAAAAGCCACTCCACTTGAATGCAGGGTACGGCGCGGTCAGCTGCCAAATGTGCTCGCTCCTTCATTCCGCGAAGGCGGTGGCGCGGCAGCTGGCAGTGCAGGCCATAGAAACTCTATGGTACAGGTGCAGCTGTGAAGTTGGTTTTCCCTCAAAAGGTTGATTTTACCATGTGACCAGATTTGGCGAATAGGGGCGCCGCTCAATGTCGAAAAACAAAGTGTGAACACGGGAACACGTGGCACGCGCGGAGCGCGTTCTCTAGCGGCGACGGAACAGGCGAAGTAGCGCATAGGCAGTCAGTCGGAAGCCCACTCCAGCGCTTTGTTTCCATAGTCGTCCCCGCACGCCTGCTCGCCGCCACTGAGCATGCATGGCTCCGCATTCCTCCTCACCCTTTCGCCAGGCTCCTTTTCTCCGCTTTCATCCTCATGCTTCTGCTGCACTCTCCTCCTCCGCGTTCCTCCTCGCGCAATCTTCGCTCTCGACGTCTCTATCTCACGCTGCGCTCCACGTTCGCTCTTTCATCCTTCGCTGCACTCGTTCGCTCGGTTACGAGGCACGCCGAGGGGTGCAGGCACCCAACGCAGGAACGATAGCCTATGAGTTGGGCTATAGAAAGGAACACATGTGAAAAAGTAAACACCTTCGGCTCTGAAGTCAGTTACTCCAAAATCATCATTTTCGGACAGGGAAGATTGCCTTCTTATTTTACTTTGTTTTTTCTTGAAATCGAATCGTCCATGAACTAGAAGAAAATAAATAAGTTTAGAAAATGCATGAATTAGAAAATTTGTATTAAAAAATGCAATCTCTCTAATACAAATGATATGCCAAGAATTGTAGAAAAACAGTGTTGTTTAGATAAATAAGTTGACAAATAATGATATTTTCTGTATGGTTTAGTAAAGCATTTTGCAGAAGTCGAAATACACGGACAATCTTTAGCACTGTAAAAGCCCGCCAGTCTAAGCTGACGAGGTTTATTGAGTTCAAATGCATTGTTTGATGGAACCCTGTGTTCACAACTGTTAATGAAAATACTCATGCTAACTATTTAGGTCGAGTCAGGACAATATTTTATTATTTTGAAATATTTGATGTAGATAACTAATTGCATCACGTTCGTTTTGCTTCTTTTGTGTGTTATCGTGGTTAAGTTGGATTCTTTTCAACGGGATAGGCGTCGACAAGCTGCGTAACACAGTCATATGCTCCGTTTGCAATACTGATTGACCCCCTGTCCAAGCACCTACTGGCCCAGCATGTTGGCAGCATGACATTCCTTATACCCCCTCCCACCTCGTCATGGTACTTAGCGCCCTCAAAAATTCCCATATGACTTGCGTGGCACACGCTATCTTATCCACTGTGTGTCTAGATCACCTAACTAGGGTGAAGAAAATTGGGTTTAGATGACCATGGGTTGGGGGTGACCCTTCAACCAGCTGTAATATATACTTCAAACAGGCCACACTCTGGAAATGTGCAACATGTAGAATCTCCCCTTCCAGGCATGGCAGTAGATGTCTACCACTTAGCATAAACTTGTCTTGTCTTGCAAGTGAATTGTTTCCACCTCCTACTTTGAGCTGACCTCCGGTACAGTCGGACGGCTAGCTATGATTGCTCTGATCGCGGCAACAAATGCAAAATAGATTGCTTGAATTAATACTCAACAAATGCTTTATATCATTTTTTTTCATCATTTAGTCAGAGTGGACATTAGAACATAGGTGTTCCTGGTCACTCTGCCAGACGGCTATGCGAGCACATAACGTATAACTGCAACTTGCGAATAACAATCGATATTTGGACAAAGCCTGATGCAGAATTGTTCATTGCTATGCTTCCCCCCGTACAAAAGGCTAGTAGGTGAAGGATCTTGATGTGACAAAGGCGAGCTTGTCATGTAAGGTTTTAAATTTTGCCAAAGTGTCCTCCCAACCCACAATATAACGAAGCCGTAAAACTGCTCTAAAGTGGATTATGATGGTCGCCTCCTTGTTTAACTTGCTTCTTAATGCAAATTTTTTGGAGGGTGTTGCCAAAATATCCCCCAAAAGTTCTTCAATGAAGCTGAAACTGTCGATAAAAGTGCCCAGTCAATTTAATATAATGTATAAGTTTTTAAAACACTGCGTAGCGGATATAACGAAACGTTTTGCGTTCGTCTACTGTGCCTATTAAAACGGTAATTGACTGACAGGAGGTAGAAGACTAACAAAAAAAAGTCACAGGCCAGCGCGGCACACACAGCACAGTCACAGCGTAAGCTGGTGGAGCGGCTCAAGAGTAGCTCCAATTTCGGCACCACGCTCAACAGGGCCTTCGCCGCAAAGTCTCTTCGCCTTGTTTTGACGAGAATAATCCGAACTGTCCGCCCAGCATCGACTGTGAGCTGCTGCTTGTAATGCTCTCGGCACAGCAGTCTGCTCAGCCCGATGATGCCTGGTTGGAGCCGCGTACGTAGTTCTACGATTCGCTTCTTCAGCAGTGGTTCGTACCTTGCGAGGAGACGCCATAACTTGTACCGAAGAGGTATCCAGAATACGTGGTGCACATCTCACATCCCTTGACCCGTGGCACGGTGCGTTGCTGTTGTTGATGATGATTGCTTATTGGAATCTTCAAAATGGGCTGGGGACAAATAGTCACTTAGCCTGCTTGAGTTAACCAGGTCCAGTTACATGCAGCATGCAACTGCTATATGCAACTTACAGGTCGGGCACGCTTAGTTTGCAGGCTCCTTAGCTAGATGGCGCCACCATACTGGCGGAGGCTCCGCATAGCGTTGATTGCGCGCCTCGTCGTCTGCCCCTGCGCGCCTGCCTAGTCCCTTACAACAAAATTTGTTGACAAAGCATTGAAATACCATTGGTCAATGTTGACTATCGTATTGTAAACTTATTGTGATTTTGTTGGGATAACATTGGGGGAAGTGATGAAAGCTCTTGAATATTGGCCACTGAAATTTTATTGGAACACCAGTGGGCAAGTAAATATTGGGTAATTGTTGAGTTACCGTTGAAAGAACGTTGTGCTTAGGCATATTGTTCGGTAGTGTTTGTTGAATTACTGATGGGTTATCACTGATGCAGCGTTGTAATGGTGTTGATAGTTCTGTTGACCAGTTGTTGAGTCATTATTGAAACAGCATTGAAATATACATTGTGCCACAGTTAAGACAGCATTGAGATTTCGTTGCTCAGCATTGCAAGATATTTGATATGTCATAGGGCTAGTGCATTATTGTTCATTTAATTTTGAAATTGCTTGACTATCCACAAGTACATGCCCCTGCGTGTTGCTTATAACTTCCCTAACATCAACAAAAGCAAAGGAGGAACTGACCTATTTCAGGAAACTGCATATAATCTGGAAATGCAGTGCTTACAGTGCTTACAGAACTCTTAACAGTGTAAATACATCTGAAATACTATACATTTGAACTCAATTAGAACAATCACAGTGGTCTTCTCTTGTGACGTATGTTTATGACCAGAAGGCATAGTGACTCAAAGGTGACCCACAGCATCACCTTAAGCATACCCTTGTAACTGACTTTGAACACATGAACTTTTGGCTTGCATGTGTAACTACAAAAATGAAAACCACTGGATACCTTACAGTAGAATGTTTCACACACCCAGTAAACACTCAAGAAGGATTTACGGCTACCTGTGAATAGGCAAAATAACAAGTATATTGAAAGCAAATGGCTTCAAATATATATATATATATATATATATATATATGCAGCCATTCGCTTCCAATCTACTTGTTATTTTGCTCACAGGTAGCCGTAAATCCTTCTGTAATATATATATATATATATATATATATACATACAAAACACCTGAATCGTGTTTTTCAGAGGTAAACTTCCAAAACATTTGGGGTCGAAAAGCAGCTTACTTCCCCGGCATAAGTAAAGAATTGCACAGTATTTATTTCTTCTGTTATTTTGAGCACGGAACTGTTTATTGGTGGCATTTCCTGAATTTAGTGAGCTCAGCAGTGATTTTTTTCTGGACTTGCACAAAGCTAATGAAAGCATTTACTTGGGCCCTTTTCACCTTACGCAGCAACTAAGTGGTACCTCGGCCAATAAAAAGCTAATGCAACGCTAATACTTTCAATTGTATAATAAAGTGGCATAACATACTTAATTAGCACAGACATCTGGAGTGACACACAGCTAACGCAATTCCCTACAGTGAAATAAATGGTCACCTGCACCTGCATCATCAAAGAGCCCAGAACGACTCATTATAAAGCATGAGAAAAGGTTCCAACAACTGGAGAGCCAGATAGGAGAGCTAGTGAAAAACGCAAATAAATGCACATACAAAACACCATTTACCACACTTGCGCACATAAATATATAAAGGTTGCGACAAAGCAGCGACTGAAAGACGGAGGGAGCTGCAGTAGCCATGTTGAAAAAAATTTCTATCGAAAGCGAGATACATATGCATATTTAATCTGACAGAAAACGTCTTTCCAAGCTATATATTACAAAAGCTGCACAACAACGTTAAGAACAAACAAGATGCGAAGCTATACCGTTCCTGCAGAAATGAATAGTGCAAATACCTTCATGTACCTCAATTTTACGGATACTTAGGTTATTCGGTGTACGTACATACTTTACAAACAGCCCAAACAAAGATCAGAACGATGAAATAAGGTAGGAACACACACTAACGCTGACTCAAGTAGAAGTTTATTCCTGACGACAAAGTTATTAGGCACACTAGCCAGCTTGCCAAAGAAATTTTATTTTATTTATTTATTTATTTAACATACCCTCAGGGCCAAAGGCATTAGAGAGGGGAGTGGGTTACATGTGAAAGAATATACATATATACATAAGAATGAGCAAACACATAAAATTCTAATTATACAATGTCAGCTAAGGCGTTCTTGAATAGGTGGTGATTTCTGATGGAGATTACATCCGACGGAAGGTGATTCCACTCTTCGGATGTCCATGGTAAGAATGACTGAAAAAAACTGTCAGTTCTGCAAAAAGGAATTCGAACTTTTTGTGCGTGATCTAAGCGAGACGAAACATACTGAGGAGGTTATATAAGCTCATGGTGGAGCTGAGGATGATGAAATATGGAGTGAAAAAGGCTCAAACGAAACAACTTACGACGGGATGCGATGGTTGTTAGGTCAAGACTTAATTTCATGGCAGATATGCTTGCTGTTCTGTTGTAGTTAGAAAGAATGAAACGCGTGGAGTTATTTTGAACCATTTCTAGTGACCGAATCAGGTTTTCATGGCTTGGATCCCGGACGGAGGCAGCATATTCTAGTTTTGGGCGAATTAGCGTTTTGTACATGGTTAATTTTATGGACGAAGATAATTGTGCGAAGTTAGGACGGAGGTACCCCGAAATTCGATTAGCATTGCTAATTACATACGAAATGTGGTCTGCCCAAGAAAGGTTTCATGTAATGTGAATGCCAAGGTATTTGTATGAGGACACGGTCTCCAAAGAAGTACTAGCGATGTGGTAAATGGACGAAACAGATGATGTTCGAGAAATGCGTATATGCTTGCATTTCCTTTAAGTTCCATCAACCATATGTTGCACCATTTGTTAATAGCATCAAGGTCGGACTGAAGGGCTTTAGTACCATCAACGCAGGTTATTTCGCGATAGACAACACAATCATCGACAAAGAGGTTAATGTACGAGGAAACACAGGAAGGTAAGTCATTAATGTAAATAAGAAAGAGTAAAGGACCCAATACTGTCCCTTGAGGAACCCCAGATCGAACAGCAGTGTGCTCTGAATTTACGTTATTTTTCTACACAAACTGAGAACGGTTAGTAAGAAAGATTTCTAGCCAAAAGAGCAGTTTAGTGTCTAGGTTAAGCTGACGTAGTTTGTAGAGAAGCAGTTTTTGGCATACCTTGTCAAATGCTTTAGAAAAATCTAGGAAAATGCAGTCAATAAGAGAAGAACGATCAAGGATGGCACGAAGTTTGTGAGTGAAAGATATTAGTTAGGTTTCACAAGAATATGATTTGCGAAAACAATGTTGTGATGGCCAAAAAATGAGTTTGATTCGAGAAAGTTAGGGAGGTTTGAAAACAGAATGTGCTCGAATATTTTGCAGGGAATGCTTGTGAGGGAAATGCGCCGGTAATTTAATGGTGATTGCTGGTTACCTGACTTGAAAAGTGAAATCACCTTCCCGATCTTCCATTCAACTGGAAGAGATCCCGTGTCCAATGATTACTGAAACAGTCTAGTTAAAATAATTGATGAATACACCATTGTGGCTTTCAAGAACTTTGTGGTTATTTCATCGCAGCCGGGTGAAGAGGAACATTTCAATTTGTTAATAACATTTTCTACACCGCTAGAATGAATAATTATAGGAAACATAGTGGTGTATTCGGAGCATGAAAATTCTGGCAGCGGGATATTTTGGTCATCAGAAAAGTTCCGCGAAAAAATGCTGTTAAACACGGATGCACATTTTCCGGGAGAGATGGTACCACCAGTGCTGTCGATAAGGTTTACTGTGTCATCAGCCTTAGGATTTACAGAGCGCCAGAACTTTCGAGGATCGGTGGTCAGCATAGTTGGCAAGGTATTTTGTTGATAATTCATCTTCGACTTTTTAAGGGAAACCGCGTATTCTTCGGAAGCTTCTTTGTACAGTTCCCAGCGCATGTCACTAGGACCCGGGCTAATCTATACAGCCGCTTTTTTTGTTTGCTAGACGCTTGAGACTAATATTAAACCACGGTGCATTACGATTTGAAATTATTCGGTGAAGCGGGATGTACTTATTGGTTAATTCAGCGACTTCAGCTATAAACATGCTCCAGTTAGATTGAACACTACGGTTGTCGAAGTGGTTAAAAAATGGATCTATAAAGGTGGAAAGCTCACGGTTAATTGCCTCAAAGTTAGCGTTCTTGTAGTTTCTAATAAACTTATATTTTTTTGAAGATTTAGGTCGCGAAAAGTCCATCTGAAAAGTAATAAGTGAATGATCACTTAAGCCAGGCAAGCATTTTAACGTTAGCGACAAAATCAGGTACGGATGTTAGTAACAGATCAAGAATGTTCGACACGGTTGAAGTGATTCTGGTAGGTTGCCGGACTAGCTGAGTGAGTGAAAATGTGGCACACAAGTCTAAAAATCTTGTGCTAGTTTGTTGTAAGCTAATGGTGGTTCAGAATACCATGCTATGCTAGGGATGTTGAAGTCTCCTAGTAGAAACAGTGGCAAAGTGGGGTAACGTGATAGAACGCTGTTAATGGCATCGTGTAATTCATTTACAAAAGTGCTAGTATATGAAGGGGGGCGGTAACAAAGTCCTATAACAACTTTTTGATAATTAATTTCAACTAAAGCCCAAAGCATTTGGAGGTGGCTCGTTATTTCAATGCGCTGAGAAGGAAACGCCTTTGGGACAGCTAACAGAACGCCACCTCCGGGCCTGTTGATGCGATCGCATCGATAAATTGTGAAACAGTCAATAAATGGAAAGAATTCAGTGTCGCGAACGTTAGAATGTAACCAGGTTTCCGTTAGTGCCACAATGTCAGCAGTACAAGTGTCAATGGTAGAAACGAGGCAGTCGCGTTTATTTAGTACGCTTCTTATGTTGCATAAAAGTACTGTTAAAGGCGATGAACGGCATCCACTACCCCTCACGTGATCCGATGTTGTAGTGTGTGCTTTATTGCGTGAAGAGCGGCTATCGCCAGTTGGGTGAGCACGCGCAACAACCGTGTCAGACGCTGGGTCATACATGAACTGATTTTTATTTATGGATATCTTGTTATATCCCAATTTAAAAGGCGTTCCATCAAATTGGCTTTTAGCGAACTCGATAAGCCTTTTCCGGGCATGGCGTGTGGCGGGCGAAAAATCTTCGCTGACGCCTACGTTTCTTTCTTTTAGTTGCGCGGGCATGGAAAGCACTTTCTCTTTATATTTATAATTGGAAAATTTCACAATAATTGGTCGGCATTTATTTGATACAAATGGCCCCAGGCGATGAGCGCGTTCGATTGAGTCTGGGGAAAAACTATCAGCAACGCCGGTTATAATATTTTTGATGCGTGCTTCGGTTTGCGCCCAAGATTCATTGGAATCCGGAACGTTATGGAATAAAAGGTTGTTTCTTCTTGAACGGTCTTCCATTTCATTCAGTCTTGATTGCAAAAGGTCGTTCTGCTTCGCCATTTTTTTCACCGAATCTAGTAGAATGACCATCTCTTTTTCTACATTTTCAAGTCTCGGCGTTTGCAGTTTGAGCGTGACAAGCCTTTCCTCGATACTGTTAATTTTTGTCTCTATGTTTGACTGACTAGATTTGATAGCCTTCACGTCGGCAGCAAGCTCTGTGTGACACTTGGATGAGTGGATAGATCGCGCCTGGAGATCCTTTAAAAGAGAGAAAATGATGAACATTTGTTCTGAAGGGTTATCTGGCAATGATTGAACATCAAGTAAAGCTTGATTACGAGTGCTTGGGCCTGGGTTGGTTTCAATATCCCCAGAGCACAGGAGTAGAAAAAGCATTGAAAAGCATTCGCAGACAATGACATAGAGAACTCGTGGGCACGGGAGCAACAGAAGACAACGATTCTCAGTTTTCGTAGTATGTAAAGAGTATCTGTTACACACCTGGAAAGCGCAAAAGCGCCGAGCATGAAGCATGTTGCCGAAGTTGCTCTCGTGCCCACTGAAAGGACGGTCGTGCTGCAGGCTCTTTATAGTTTCCTGGAGGGTTGCTATCGTCGATGACGTTGGTGCGCAGAAGGTACTGCGCACCAAGGGTGACCAGCCAAAGACGAGGCCACCACCAGGCGTTGTGCGGTCTCCGAAAACGCTGACCAGCCGTGACGGGATAACAGGGTTCGCCGAAGCACCCACCGATGGCGAAAACCACAGCGCAGCAGAGGCCAGGAGCACCTGGAAAGCGCAAAAGCGCCGAGCATTAAGCATGTTGCCGAAGTTGCTTTCGTGCCCACTAAATAGTCATGCATGCGCGGCAGGCACAGCCCGGTGCGACAAAAAAAGAAAGGAACTAAAGACATGTTTTGTAGAATAAATATGCAGGTAAAAAAAACAAAAAACAAAAAAGTGAAAGATTTGTCCTATAAGTGATAGCATATAACAACGAAAGCTCTTTTAAAAATACCAACTCTTTTCCACTAACAGCAACTGATAGCTTACCTATGCATTTGTATTCTTTGCAATCAATAAATAAGGCTTCCATAATTTCTCTTGTTTTCTGGTCTTTATGATGAAACAATTGTTCGTTCTACGCCTCAAAGTAGAAAACACAATATTGTTTTATCACAAAGGCCACGCATACATGGTTTCTCATCTTTGTCAAGTTCCAATGTGTTTAAAAGTTGTCTTCAAGAATAAACTTCTAGTTGAGTCGGCGCTTGTATGTGTTCCTACTTATTTCATCATCCTCGTCTGTTCGCGCTGCTGTTTCAAGTACGCGCGTACCACTTGGTTAGGTTGATAAACATTCTCACAAGAAAAAGGAACTACCTCCACTCAAAAAGTAGCCAATTCTTTACAACTAAAAGGCAGAGCAAATTGAAACCAAGCCTTCACAGCGTCCCAGCGTACACCACAGGGCAGCATAAAAAATAGTTAAAAATCCCACTTGACGCAGAGTGGCAACAGAGATGCGAGCTTCATGATGAATAAGCCGCAGATCAATGGATGTCTCTTGCGAGAAAGGACGCCAAGCTGCTTTTGACGAACGACACGTTAGCACCCGGGCATTTGCTGCATGTGTAACCTTTGCAGAAAGGAATGTAGACAGAATATGAGATTATGCAAATGAAGAATCTGCCACACACTATACATAACTACGCACTAAATAGTAATACACACTATACTGGCAATCAAAATTTGCGTCTCTTTTAGGAGGGCCGTCGCGAAAATGAATAAATGGGTTGTAACAGCAAATTTTACCAAAGATACATACAGCGATGTTTGTTTCACACCGGGGAAATATATTCCCGGCAATCTCACAAAACGAAAGACCATGCCATAGTGCACAGCAGATACCAAGCAGCAGTCCGAATCTTTGGGAGCAGCAAGGCAGACCTAAATATTCGCCGAGAGCGATGCGCGCGCAAGCGTGCTAGTGAGAACCGGCACCGCTTCTTTGACGCTTAGTAAGAAATTAAATTATGGGGTTTTACGTGCCAAAACCACGATCTGATTATGAGGCACGCCGTAGTGGGGGACTCCGGAAATTTGGACCAGCATGTTTTGGCATTTGCGAATGCAGTGTGGTGTTGCATTACTGTGCCATACTTGGGGTGGAGTGATGTGCAGATCGTTAATTTAGGTTGACTAGCAAATAAATAAAAGATTTAATTATGAGTAGGTATTACATTTTAACTATTCTAAAAATGTAGATGTTTTCACTATCCTTTATTTTTAATACATTTTCATTTGACAGCACAACTGATCCAAAACACACCGCCTTGTAACGCTGGATTGCGGTCCAGTTGTCCGTGATGCTGGAACGCAATTATTTGAGAAAAAGCAGGTAATCCAGAATAAGATGTGGTCTTCCCTGTGGGAAAATGCTGCTATCGCGGTAATGGAGTGCAAAGCCAAACGAATCACTGAAGTCTGTGGCGTTTTTTTAAAGTATTTTTCTGCAATAAGCTTAAGTTCAGGTAACATTCTGGCATCCTCAACCACCTTTTACTGCATTGAAACACTGCGAGCTTGATATACAACTCTTTTGTTCTGTATTGGTATGAATTCTGGGAACCGCAGCAAACATGAACGTGGGAGCTTGAAGAGGAAGGATACTCGGCCCGCCAGCAGCATCGCAAGCTCGACTACAAAAAAAGGACTTCACGGTAACAAGTACCATCGTGTGATGCTGCCCACCATGTCTTGCCCAAAGATGGTAGATAGAAAGCAACCTGAACCAGTATAAATCAACACTTTGCCCATGAAGATATCCTGTAATCCTGTCTCTGTATCGTAAGTTTCACCATCAGAAGAATACACAACACATAATCACTATTGAAACACCTATCGTAAGAAATAATCGCAATCGCATTATCGTTGCCAATAATACCTACAATACAAATGCGCCTCCTATATTTAGAAAACAGACACAACTATAAAATGGTTTCACCCGGTTTTTTAACGTATTTCTCTGCAATAAGCTTAAGTTCTGATAACTTTCTGGCATCCGTCAACCATCTTTTACTGCATAGAAACACTGTGAGCCTGATATAAAACTCTTTTGTGCTGTATTGGTATGAATGCTGGGAACTGCGGCAAACGTGAACGTGAGAGCTTGAAGAGGAAGGATACTCGGCCCGCAAGCAGCATCGCAAGCTCGACTACAAAAAAAAAATCACCGAATATCCACGAAGTGAATGACGATGAGTGGGCGAAGCACCGCGGGACCATTCGGGTAACCTTGAATCCCCTGTACATTGCTCACTCGAACATGCAAATGAGTGACAACACATGTGTACAGTATATAGAATGTTGTTTTATTGGTCTTATATGGTATTGAGGTGCCGGACTTCGTTTTCCCTTCATTAAGACTGCCTTGTGATCAGTGCAGCAGCAGGCAAGCGGACCCAGAGGCGGCGAGAGCGCGGGAAGCGGCGGCAAAACGCCGGAAGCATTTCCGGAAGCCGGAGCTTCGCGTACATATATATATATGTATATATATATATATATATATATATATATATATATATATATATATATATATATATATATATATACTGTACATGTGTACAGTATATACAGCGCTTATATAGCTCTTGTGCACTGCAGCGCCCCTAGTGGTCTCCATGCAAACCAGAGCTACGGACAACGGACGACGAGGGAGGTACAAGGCTCGGCCCTAAGGTGCTTCGCCCCTAAAAGGGCTTCACGGTCACAAGTACCATCGAGTGATGCTGCCCGTTATGTCTCTCCCAAAGATGGTATATAGAAAGCAACCTGAACCAGTGTGAATCAATACTTTGCCATTGAAGATATCCTGTAATCCTGTCTCTGCGCCGTAAGTTTCACCATTAGAAGAATACACAACATATAATCACTATTGAAACACCTATCGTAAGAAATAATCGCAATCGCATTACCGTTGCCAATAATACTTACAATACGAATGCACCTCCTATATTTAGAAAACAGACACCATTATAAAATGGTTTCACCCACTCATCTCCACAGGAAATGTGCACTTGGAACTTTTTCCTTGTAGATAAACTGTTATAAAATGTATTTAAGTATTCTCAGCCATCACTTGCAGGTGCGCAGGACTTGTTTAAGGCACTAATATATTCATATTACGTTTCTCAGCTTTGTATTGATACAGGCAGTTTATTGGGGTCAAGTGCTATAAAAATTCAACTGGCAAAATGTTGGCGATAATAGTGGCTGTGTACTCTCAAGCCTGCGTTCTTGCAGTTTTCGTCATACATCTGGCATTAGCCAAAGTGATCATTGATAACAGCAATGAAATAGCCCAGTGCTTGCGCTCTGTTATGTTGCTCTTTTTGCTAACTCTGGGCCAACACTATATCGGGTTGCACTTTAACCGAATGCCAGCGTTAGGCTGCCTGGGAAAAGCCATAATATAGTGTCCAAACAGAGTATATGCACTTTCTTTAGGCAATGTTTGCACACTTTTTCATGAAATTGCATAAGTTTAGCATAGCCAATACAGTATAGTGTAAGTAGCTCTTGTATATAAGAGCTGTAAGGAACAATCGTCATCACTATGAAAAAAAAAATGTTTCATAAGAAGCGTTCATTTTGTATACTATCGAAAATACTGCATTTCAGGTCATTGTTGGTTCATATCAAAATTCAGATGGCGAAACGTATTTCTATAATTGAAATAATGAGTGAAATCTTCTATTTTTCCTGCATAAAAAGAACGCCTTACCTCTCGTGCGAAGAATAAACAAGTGCATGACTCAGCACCAATAGCTCTAAATGGGCAATAGCTTACCAATATGGTCATGATTGAGACGTCTCGATAGCAGCGCGTGAGTGTTGTCACAGGTGACCTTGCACACGAACGTTTGTGAATGTGACGTTTATTATAACTAGTTTTCGTCTTTCGAGATTTATTGAACACTGTGAAACCATCACATACGCTCACCACACCTCGAGTTTTCTGTTAGTTACCTCTATTGTGTAAAATCTGCCTATTAAGCTATTAAAAATGCGTGAGCGAAGATGGGTTCAAACCTCTGTTTTGTGCAGAGTAGCGATGTGCGGAAATTATTAGGCCGCAATCGCAAGCATGATCTCCTCGTGCCAACGTCTTTTGAAAATTCTGACGCATGCGTCATGCGCCAGTTTCGCGCATAGTTCCATAGTGACAGCTAGCATTTTAAGACGCAGCGCTAGGCTACACAGACTTTAGTATCGACCCACACGGTATGTCAGACGAATTCATTAAAAAGCTTGTGAGGTATGCCTGTACTGGCGTCGCACTAACACAGAAAGAATTCTTGAATTGAATTGACTTTGCGGTTACTGCGTGCCAAAACCACGATTTCACTATGAGGCACGTCATAGTGAAGAACCCAGATTAATTTTCACCACCAGGGGATCTTTAACGAGCTACCACTGCACGAGACACGGGCATTCTTGCATTTCGCCGACATAGAAATGCGGCCGCCGCGGCCGGGATTTGACCCCCCGACCTCGTGTTTATTAGCGCGCACCACAGCCACTAAGTCACCGCGGTGGGCAATATAATTATTCGCAGTTGTATGCCAACCATAGCAATTTGTACATAAAATACATGGAACCTGTTCAAGCGAGTTCAAACACGTTTTGGAAGTATTAGGTGTGTGCTTGCTGTAGAGCACTGCACGGGCTCGGGCTTACCCGAAAGCCCGGGTCCGGCCCGGCCCACGGGCCGGGCCGGGCCGGGTAGAGGAGTTTTTTCACGGGTTCGGGCCGGGCTCGGGCACGGCGTGTGCTTTTTGACCTGGGCCCAGGCCGGGCTCGGGTTTTTTGACGCGGGCCCGGGCCGGGCTCGGGCTTTCTGCGAGTTATTCTCGGGCTTCTCAACTCTGAAAAACATGTATTTTTCGGTTTCGGGCCGGGTTCGGGCCGGTTTCGAGTCGGGCTCGGGCCGGGCTTGGGCTTAAGGTAAAGGGGTGGCGGGCCGGGCCGGGTGGGTAACGTAGATTATTTCCGGGGCCGGGCCGGGCCCGGTTCTCGCCATAAAAGTTTTGATCGGGCTCGGGCAGGCCGCCCAATGTGAAAACGGGCCCGGGCCGGGCCCGGGCCGTAAAAATCGGCCCGTGCAGTGCTCTAGTTTGCTGAATGTCTTTTGTGATGCTTCACTGCCTACGCCCGCTTAATTTGACCGCTGCGGGACTCCCACGTATGGTGAGTTGCTGGCTGCTCTTTACTACCGCAGCTGTACATACTCCCAGCAGACCTCAAACGTGGGACCGGTGAAATGCGATATGACAAAAAAAAAGAATTGCTGGCTAAAGAATCTGCGCAAGGAAAGTTTAGTCTAATTTTCTGCGACGCATAAAAATTTATCTTTATGGAAGCGAAAAATTGTCATCCATCCAAATTTAGCACAAAGCAACAATGGAAACCAACATGTGTTTCTCAGAAAAATAAAAAAAAAGCTTTGCAGAAACATTTGTCCTAGTTCGGATTATTTCTTAGAAATCCTTATGGGTTTCTTTTGTAGTTTAGAACGACTGTCGGGTAATTTTTTGTTTCATTTCATAACCTTTCCTCCTCCTCTTGAGCTTTCGTAGATCTCATTTGACAAAGGAACTTTGTAATTTAAACAATGATAAGGACGAAAATAAAATATATAAATTCGAGACTCCAACGCAGGTTGCATTGTGGATTGACATTCACCTGCCGCCGCTCGCCAGCCTTCGCCGCATGGTAACAGCGGCTAAGCTCTTTATAACAGCTTTGCTGCAAAAAGTGTGGCCGCCTCTTGCGAAACACAGTTGAGAACAGTGTTCCCTGGAAACCCTATATAAATCAAGAAACCATGAAAACATAAGAACGTTCATGGACATTTTTTGCACCCACAGAGGCACAAAACACGCTTATAGATATATGAATAATAGTTTGCTTCTATGGCCATCCATTTCGTAATTATGACGCACTAAACACGACATCCTTAGGATGGTAATGATAAAAAATTCCTTGGTTGCTAGTGACAAACACCCTTACTCCTTGGCATTTTCCAGGCACAGACCCAGCATCCGCAGAATGTTTGCCACGAGATAGTGCAGGCCTTCAACCAATGTCACTGGACCAGCTAGGCTAGGTCAAGTGGAATGCGGATTTCTGATTATGGTAGTAGGTCGAGGTGGGGTCAGATGGTGGTACATTCCCAAAGAACGTGCGGCCTAATGGCGTACGTGGCACAGTGGAGGCCGCTGGGATGGTCAGAAGAGGTAGATGAGGCAGACCCTTGGAGGGAATAAAAGTTCCCGTGTGAGCCTGCCTCATCAGGGTGGCATGCTCGCCTGGAAGTTAGGTATGTGGCGGACAGAACTGCATGCGGCTTCAGTTTGTGGTTTATGTATGTTCTCGTGACCGTTTCAAGGACCATGTGCACATGGAATATGAAACGGCCAAAGTGTTTTAGAGTGACCAGACATTCCAATGGGCACTGTGAACATACCCGTAATATCGACGCTCTAATTTGAGTGTCATAATTTAGTATATTTGCTGTGTCTTAGTGCTCTTTGTAGAGCTTAATCTGTCGGAATACCTTCTGAGGGCACGTACATGTCAGTTCTGGGTGAGAAGGGTAAGAATAGATGTCGTGTCATTATTGAGCTAGGAATTACATGCATTTTAGAAGCACAATCATTCTGTCGCACCTCGGACACTCTACTCTTGTGCGGAATGTTAAATGTTGTCCAGAGACCTGGAGTGCGTTTGGCTGCAACGACAAAGAAGGAGTGGCACATACTTGGTGACTCAATATGGCCGGAGGTTCACTGAAAATCCGAAAGTTTACAGCGCCAAACGGACAAGGACTTACGCAAAGAAGAACACGACGCTGTTACTTTTGAAAACATGAATTACCACCAACTAGCCCAAGTTTTCCTTCTTGTACAGTTCACTGTTCATTGAACATACCGAATGCATTCATGGTGCAGATCATTAAAGCGTTGGCGTTAGAGGGTCCACTGAAAATCACACACCCTCAGGGCAATTGTGGCACCTCCTGCTAATACATCGGGTCGCTGTTCTTCAGGGGCGCTTGGGACGTGGGATACAATTCCGCTGAGCGTCGCATCAATTTAAGGCACCTTTTGGTCATTGTAGAGCGCCACATTGCCAGTGGCACATGCCTTCTTACCTAAGTTGGCGCCGAAGACGTTCATTGGTGATCAGTACGCACCTGATGGCCCATACCCAATGACCCGATGTAATATACGCACGACTGTGCACTTGTGGTGTTGTGGGACCGACGCAAGAGAAGCCAAAGAGAGAAGCGAAACTGAGAAGAGAACAGAAAAGGAAGAAGAAAGCACGAGGCATGGGCGAAGGAGAGCGTGAGCTGCAGGGCTCGAAAGGCTGGCGGCAAGGAGGCGGTGCCGGTTCGGGAAGTGGCCGCAGCGCGTCTCGAGACCGAGCCAGTTGGCAGCCCTGCTGTTTGAAGGAGCCCGACTGTTCCGGGGACGTTCACGGACGACTGGAAAGACTGTCCCGGGGACGTTCACGGCCCAAGGACCAGACTGTTCTGGGGACGTTCAACGGAACAGACTGTTCCGGGGACGTTCAAGGGCGACTGGAAAGACTGTCCCGGGGATGTTCACGGCCCAAGGACCAGACTGTTCTGGGGACGTTCACGGACGATTGGCCGCACTGGCCCGGAAACGTTCACGGACGACGGTGAACGGTCGAACGGTGTTGACGTCACGGAGTGGACTGGCCGGTCAGGCAAGAGGACACGGCCTGGGCCCACGACCTGGGCTATATTACGGTCATAGCCCACGACCTGGGCTCCGTCGACCGTTGCAAACACAGTTCCGCACCCGGTCTCACCGACGTCTCCAGGAGAATGTAGCTCCCAACCACTCATCGACCGTGCGGATCACCACAACCCAGCTCGACGTGGCAGGCAGCGTCGACAAGGGGCTATGTGGCTCATCCTCCGCCTCACACTCGGCAACCACCCCGTCGTCTGAGCCGACGCAACTGACCGGGTGGATTCGTGTGTCACTACGCCGTGAATAATATATTTACCGCGTCATTGACGGGTGGAACATTTAACACTTATTTATTGTAAACCTTTCAATGCATATTTTTCTTTTACTCTTTCATATGTGTCATATATACAAGTGCTAATGTGTTATAAGTGTGCAAACGGCTCTGTCTATTACTCGCACCAAGGTTGCCCCTGAGTGCGCAACACTAAACCCGAACCTGTCCTAACACCTGAGTTGACAAGAGGTCCATTGAACACCAGCTCAGATAGAATGGAACATACCAAGTGCTCCATTTCGGTCTCAAAAAGTTTGAAGGCGAAAGCCTTAGAAGACTCAAGGGTCGAAAAATTCGTTGTGCGGTGATATGACACGAAAATCCATCGTGCCACCATGTGTTAGTGCCACCATGGTGCAACCAACACAGGTTATGGGTTCGAGTGGCCTAATCAACTCTACCATAATTAAGATAGAACAAAGTAAGGTGCTCGAACCCACGACCTTTGGTGGGAGTTGAACCCACGGCCTTTGGTGATACTTAAGGCAAGATTAATTAGGTTACAGGTAATTACGATAGAGGTAATTAAGGCACTCAAGCCGACTACCTTTGGTAGTAGAAAACAATATAAAGTAAGAACGCGTTCTAATGAGAGTGCCAAGGAATTTAATGAATGCCTTGTGAACGCGCAGGCTTGCGCCTTCATCCTCATTCATTGAAGATGAGTATATATCCAGCCCCGCACCAATGTCGGCGGGAAACAGGTTCCTTAAAGGGTGGCACGTATGTACACGTTGGCGAACACTCAGTGATCCAAGTGGTTCCGATGGTTTGTTTGGAACCCTCTTTCCTTAGCACAACATCCCGACGCGCTACCCATTCGACTACAGACTGTCAGTGACCCATGTAAAGCCTGTGATATATTTAAAATTTTGCCCTGCCAACCATCATTAATGATCGCTAAAGTGAAAAGAAATGTTTGTTCTCAAACCAGAATAACTCACACAACTCATACAGGTAATGAAATATGGGTAATATAGGCATTAGAGAAGTTGGAGGGGGGGGGGGGGCGATGAGGTTCGAATCCCACCACCGGAACAGCTCCATGTTTTTGAGAGAACGCGAATCTACACGGTTAGAACCCGACCAGCGACGGACTAACCGACCGCCAGCCGCCAGACCAACCAAAGGCGAAACGATTTAATGGTAGGCAAATATTGCTTAGCATAAGAAACAACAAAGATCGTGGTTAGTGAAGTCCATCGCTACACCAGGATGTAATGGCTTTCGCAGAGAAACTTATAGTCCGCTCCGAAAGTGATTGCGAATGGAAAGATTGGAAATCTGAAACGATATAGGCACCACCTAAACGGAAAAAAATGTGTTGCCTGTCTATTCTACCAGTAAAACATGCCGAAAAGTTCACAAACGCAAAAAAAGTAAAATCAAATTCACAAGTGTGAAATCTATTGCAGCATAATAGCAGTTCACATGTGCTTCTGTGAGGAAATTCCCCTAACGAGAGAGCGGCGCGCGACGAGAAGTTGCGATATTGTACTGTACATGAAAAATTAACTGCATCGTTTTCGTTTGCACATACTCGATCCTAGATACGGCAGGTACAGAACTATGGGACCAAGCAAGTGATCAGTGTTCAGGAACCATGATGTTAAGTGATTTATAGTCTGGTAATTTACATTCCCTAGTTGCATACCTTTGCATAATGTTTAAGCAACAGAACTTTCTGGATGATCCTGTATAATAAGTCAAAAGGCAGTGCCGCTTGAAGTAGTGCCTCACCCGTGCTAATTTAAGCAGTTGGTAAATAACAAAATTAAATTATGGGCTTTTACGTGCCAAAACCGCAATTTCATTATGAGGCACGCCGTAGTGTGGGACTCCGGAAATTTGGACCACTTGGGGTTCTTTAACATGCACCTAAATCTAAGTACACGGGTGTTTTCGCATTTCGCCCCCATCGATATGCGGCTGCTGTGGCCAGGATTCGATCCCGCGACCTAGCAATTGGTAAATATTACGCCAATATATGTGAACTGACATGCAGTCTCAGCTGTGTGAAGATTTTTGATAGGCGAAAGGTGATGGGGTGCTTTTTAATTGTAAAAGGCATGGTTACTTTTGGTTGCAGTTTATTTCTATTTCCAACGGCTTACTTCACCCAGAAAAAGGCCAAACGCGTTTTTCTCAATTTCGGTAATTTGTATGAGCGACATTAATGCACATAATGTTCCTTCGTTGCGGGCGTTGAGCCAGAGTGCCAGTAAAACGGTTTTTAGATCACTATTATTAACACACGCAAAACATACCGAAAGAAACAGTATTGGGGCACACCAGAATAAACACTGACGGTAGGATACCTCTGACGATTGAATCATACATTTTAGAGGTGAAAGCCTAGAAAATTTTGAACCTAACCTAACAGGTCCTTTTCGTATCCCAGACAGAACAAGCTCTAGCTTCCTAAGCTTGCTGGGACACGCTGTATGAAGCGCCTTTCAGTAGTAAATAAATGTGTAATCAATTTGTGCCGGGGTAGTAATTACTGATGGAATGTCATGTGAAAATTTCAATGACTGCGAAACAGTTGACAACTGGCTAGAAAATCATGCTGCTCTTAATAAATAATATTCATCGGTTCAATTCATTTACCTGTTCTTGTATTCGATACATTTGGACTAGCCGTTCTTGGCCCACTGCGCATGTGTCCAACGCTATGTGCACGTTCTTGGCTAATATTTCTGTGTATATGTGTGATGTCACTCGTGTGTGCCCCCCTTAACCAAACACTATGAGATAGCCCGTGGAATGCTCACCTGGTGAAAGTACAATAGACCTCGTCGGAATAGCCATTAAATCTTCGAGACCTTACTTCATAGTAGCCTCGGTATACTCACGTGGGCTTCACCTTCATCTATAATCACACCTCTCCACAAGGCACAATGAAGCTACTGCGAGTAGCGAATGAAGAACTTTCATGTGTTGTCAAAACTTCAATGCTGGTAAGCTTTATGCGAGTCAGTAAACACACGTACAGGTTTCTGCCAGGTATATGGGAGGCTTGAAATTTCCCCCCAGATGGGGCAAATAATTTAGGATGCATAGAGTGCAGGGTGCCCTATAGGAGGTGGCATGTGTGTGCGGTGGTGTGCATCCTAATCTATGCCACATATACCCGGTCGTCAATGAAGGGAGCATCAGTATAGATGTTCAAGGTTTCTGACCATGCTTCCGTAAGCTTCTTCTTCTTCTTTCTGGAGTTTTACGTGCCAAAACCAGTTCTGATTATGAGGCACGCCGTAGTGGAGGGCTCCGGATTAATTTTGACCACCTGGGGTTCTTTAACGTGCACTACAACGCAAGCACACGGACGTTTTTGCATTTCGCCTCCATCGAAATGCGGCCGCCGCGGCCGGGATTCGATCCCGCAATCTCGTGCTCAGCAGCGCAACGCCTGTCGCTGGATAAAATGTATGGGGAAATGAGCATTGTTAGGAGATATGGACGGCAAAAGCGTTGAGAAGTACTCGGGATTTCCTATCGGGGTAAGGCTTGAGTCACTGGGGGATCATTGTCTTGTTACTCATAATCCCAGGCCTGCCTTGCACGGTGTTTACCTTGCGGATCGAACCAAAATCCCTACCAGAAGATATGTGGCGAAGTCTCTGACAGCAGACCACTGATGCATTGCATTCGCACTGATACAAAAGCGGCCAGCAAACAGTGACTATTAGGAACTGCACCATCCCACGCGTTTGATGACAAGGGCGAGTTCATTTGCAAGCAAGAGGTTTTTTTTGACAAGGTTATGGCCAACGCTGCATACACCCCGGGGTACACATACTTGGCAAATGGCACCAAACCAGAAAATCTACAGCGACGAACATTTGTACCCGATGAAACGATTGTAAGGCGTCATGCAGAGCAGAGGTGCAACACCTCGATTGGAGCTGCGCAGCTTTTTCACAAGGGAGATCCAACATCCAACACTTACTGCACGGAGGTAGTATAACCCTAGGAAATCGAATACAGTTGAACCCGGATATACCGAGTCGGAAGGTGATCACAATAATTTTCGATATATAGGTAATTCATTTTATAAAATAAAAATTTTATACAAGCGTTTCCAAGGGGATTTGATTTTACTGCTCTTCTTCGTGCACAATAATTCGTTTTATGTAGGTTAAATATATTCGGGTTCGACTGTACTATGTAACCCTCCAACACCTAAATGGAGTGCGAAATGTGGCAGACAGTGGCTTGCTCCTAATGGTATACGCCCTGCACGAGTGAAAGCCGCGTAGCGGCGGTTGGAACCGCAGGCGAGCTTCGTGCCGGAGACCCCTGCTTTCACTGCAAGCATGGCTGAAGTGTGTGCGTGCTATTTGCCGATTGTGCGCGTCCCGGTACTTCTGCGGTGACAGTGTGCGCAAGGGAATTGCACAGTATAATAGTGGTCGTGTATCCGAAATCATGGCTATCTGGGACGACATTGTCTCCATACGCGCCAAGTGTTTGTCGCAGACAAGCATCAACAAGCTTGCCTACGAAGTGGAGCTCTTCAGAAGTATGTGACTTTCATTATAATGCCCCAGTCGCTAATGGCTTCATTTTTTTACTCGTCAGCCTAAGTTCTTCATGCACGCACTTGCTTCGTTTACATGTCGTGTATTTTTATAGTAGGTAAAGGGAGCTTGCTCCTGCGAATGGTTCGTACAGGAGCGGCCACTTGAAAAGCCAGCGATGGTGAAGCTTGAAAACCAGCACGATGAGCTTGAGAAAAATAGCACATATAGGAATCCGGCAATTATTAAGGGTTCGTCGTTTTTATGCTTGCATCTTACCACTTTCTGCACAGCGTGGATTTAACGTGTTCCACCATTAAACAAGCAAAGCGTTTCGATGATTTCATGGGAGCAAGCCAACGAGATATAACAATAGGTACATAGCTGAACATTGGCCTCCCTGGTTAGCCGAGAGAATATTGCTCTTATATTTTACATTATTTTTGGTATCACCACCATTATTTTACTAGTATCACCCTCGCACCGAAATGCAGAATTAAAGCACATGGTCTACACCTGTTGTAGTGTCCCGAGTCTGAACAGCTCTTGGAAATGCCAGGCTTGGTACGTCTGTACACACTTAGAGTGGAAGCAGGAATTCTCGGATCATTTGATCTGTGGCCACTCAGAAAATGTTGGCTCTAGATATCTAATAGACCCGTTATATTACAGAAAGGTGCAAGAACCAATTAAGCAATTAGTTAAAAAATACATTGACGCTATAATAACAGTATAAAAACAATTGCAAGGCATGGTAATAACCCCACAAAGCCCAAACATAATTTCAGGCAAATAAAAATTTCAGAAACTTGTGTAATTTTATTTAGGGCTAATTTAAGTTTATTCAATAATGAAATCTAAGGGCAAACCTTCCATAACTTGTCCTCTTTTGCTTCTTCGGGGACTTGGCAGGTTGTTAACAACTTGCATGCATTGCAATAGCTTCAAAAAATGATTTCTCGCCATGTTGTCAGCGATGGGAGAATATCTTGTACCGTTTTCCCAATAGCACCTGACGTTCGGCATTTTTGCAAGCCCCATTTTTAGGTACATTCCAAAATACTGCTCGAGCTCTTGCAGAGTTGTGTTCACGGAGCAGCCGTATTTCTGTGTACTGTATAGATTTGTCTGCTCCACAAGCATGGCGAGCATGTCATTACTTAGAAACCGCCGAAAAAGGTACAAAGGCGAATTCGGAGAATGCGGTTCAGAAAATTTATGGGAAAACTCAGCATGAGTGTTTTTCAGCATTTCCTTTCGCCATTTCTTGTCTGCACTGGAAGACGAAGCCACATGTGACCCGAAGCAATCGTCTACGATTTCCTCATCATCGCTTTTCTCGGAGGGGTCAGCGGCGGCGGGGGGACGGTAATCTTCATCGTCACTTTCCGATAAGTCACTAAATCACTGACGTCTTCGCCAGCAACGATGTGGTCGAATATGTTCCTAACTTCAGGGCCTAAAGAAAGAAAAAGAATAGAGTAAAAAAATGTGGTTGATCCCTCTTATATAGGAATCGGTATAGAACACGAAAGTGAAACGTGTCTTCACAGAAGTAGTGTAATGTTTATTGCACATTGATATATAATGTCTATTGGTGTTTTGTGGCTAAAGCGCCCTTAGGCGTTGATGCACCCACGCTGACGCCTGGTGGCACGTCTCCTCCATCACGACTACCAACGTCGATGACCATGAGCAACCGTCGTGCATATGGAAGCTGCACTACGCTGCACACGCTAGCACAACGCGAAAGACGAAGCACGTAACTGACACACTAATACAACGCGCAAGACAAAGCACGTAACTGAATCGTCACCGAGTCAAATCAGCGCGTACAGCGCGTCGTAATTGCAGCCTCCGCGATCAACTTCAGAAACATTTTCAGAGCTAATTGCGGAGGCCACGCTCCGCTGTGCTGAGTACGGTGAACGCCACCTAGGTGGCGTTGGTAGTGCTTCTTGATGCCAGCGTCCCTTCGAATGCTGGCATCGAGGCGTCGTAGTACTGAGACCACCGAAGCGTTCACTGTCGGTGCGCGTTAAGGCCGGAATACATGGAGCGAATAACCGGCGTCCGAGCGAAGAACTTCGTCGGGCGGCGAACGTCCGACGGCCGGCGTCAAGAAATTTGCCGTCCGCAGCCGATCTGCCTGTCCAAACATTTTCGTCGGGCGAACGCCGCCGCCGGAAGCGTCTAGCGCGCAGCGGTGGACGACAGCCAATCAGGAGGCACTAGTTCCGGTCGCAATGCATGCTGGTGTTTCGCGCGCGCGCGCCTTTTCGCGTCGTCTGCAATCGCGTTGGTGTTGCCGTGTCTGCATGTCTCTGCACCGATTGAGTAGTTCCTAGTATGATCTCTCAGGAATCGCGTTGTATTTGTACATCCCATATCCGCTGATCTGCGAGGAAACAGACAAGCAGTGCAAGCTCTCTACAACAACCTTCAACAGAAATCTTCTGATCTCAGAGGCCACATGCTGTCGTCATGCCTATCTCCCGACTTCCCCGATAGATGGCGTTGGCATCGGATATTTCTTTCGCTAGGCTTAGACGCGTTCGAAACGAGAAGCGATCTCGAAAACTACTCAAGGTTATCCATAATACTCTGTCGTCGAAGCGGCCTGAGACTAAGCGAAAGCCGTTTACGCAGTCATTTGCTTCCAACTAAGTGAATTCTACAAGGACAACGCCAAATTCAGTTCGAAGCGGGCGGCCGGGACCGCCGCCAACACGGCGGCCAACGCGCGGCGGCGTTCGCCGCATGTATTGCAACACAGCAAACATCCTGCGTCGTGTCGCCGCGTCGTTACTTGACGCGTGAAGTTCGTCGAGAAAGTTCGCTCCATGTATCCCGGGCTTTAGTGTCATAATGCAGTACTTCTCTTTTCTGCTCATAGGCGGCGGCACCGCCCCGAGCAAGAGCGCGGGTACACGGAGGAGTGTTAGATATATAAGGCGCGTCTGTGTAGCTCTCTGCGAATGCGTTTGTGGCGCAATGGGTTAAACGCTCGGCGATCTATCGTCGCGGACCGAGAGGTCGTGGGTTCGATTCCCAAATTTTGCATGTTTGTGGAACTTTTTCTTCTGGTTTCTTTCTTTGTATTATGTTCTATGACGTATTTCCGTGACGGAAATACGTCAGTGAAGTCTTGGTGGACCCCGGAATAAAACACTTTCGTGTTAAAACAGTTAAAATGCCTACGGTTGAAAGCTTTACTGGAAAGCGTATCAAAAGTGATACGAAAATTGTGCCATCAACGAAGGCCCACTGTATGAAAAATGATACACAGAAATTTGAAACAACGTTAACGACTGGATAGGCTTCAAGAACAGCAACAAATACATTATTTTGGTGGCGCAAACTTTCCTGAAGAAGAAAATGGCGAAATGTAGGACGAGAGAATGCAATACTCACTGGTTTTCGAATAAAATTATGCTGGTCGTACGGTGGCTGGAAGGGGGAGGTGGGAGTAACGCAGCCGTCGGAGAGCGCGGCGCGTGTTGCAGTGATTCATGATGGCGAGTGGTGGCGCGCGCGTCGACACTAAGATGCCTCTGCTGTAGTTTGGCTGCTGCCGGAGCTAGCGAGTGCGCGCGGTTGGCATGGTTTTGTTCAGTTATTTTTATTGCACGTTCGTTTCTGTTCGCATTCACGCTATGGAGTTGTGCCTGCTTGTGGGCACAATATTTTTACACGTTGCCATGCCGTAAGCAGCAATCGCAATGCTCACAAAGAAAGAGCCCGTAAATGCGTGATCGAGAGCGCATTTTATTGCACTTCGGCGTACGCTGCGTAATCTGGTGGCTCCGCGCTGCACCGTGTGCGGTGAACATCCGTACTGGAGGGGGATTATGTAAAGATGGTTGAACGTACTGCATAATCCTAGCAAGGCAACCACGAAGCATGCATAATCCCACTCACAAGATGATCCACACAGTAGCAACTGACTTGTTGGCATCAAAACGCAAAGTATAAATGTATCTACAGAGAGCAAGCAAAAAAAAAAAAGAAATCTGACGTGAAACATGCATGCTTTTTTTTTTGTTAGCGACGAGATAAAACCAATACAATGCAGCAATGGAAAACATAGGGTAAGTGACCTCTTTTTCTAAGTAAGTCATAGGAGTAATAAAAAAAAAATGTCGATGACACCTAATACTTTATACGTGTGGGAATACGAAAGCCTTATACCCTTTTTAGACCTCGGGACGTCATGAACGCGCACATTTTTTACACTCGTGACGTGTTGCCACCTCCTCGCCTTTGTCAGCACTGTTAGTCAGCCAGATGGCTGCGACGTGACGTGTGCAATCACAAACGCAGTAGGCACACCTTCAGTAAGCCAGAACCGTGGACCCACCATGGCGTCCAAGAAGCGGGCTGATCCCGCACCCCGGAGGCCCGTGTTTGATACCCACCCAAGCCAAAATGCACCAACTTTCTTTTCACAGACATAAATTTACCTTGCAGGAGTCTCCTTGAGAAGTGTGGCGTTAACGCGAACATTTTTGACGTGTATATACTCTTTGCGGCGTGGGCCATTTTTGGTACCATATTTCAGTCACGTCGATGAATTCTCGTGGAATGGGGCATATAATGCTTTCCCATTAAAAGAAAACCAAATGCGTAAATGCATGATTTACACAGAAGGAGGTTGCGGCAAGTCTTCATTTTATTGACTTTGTCGTCTCTATTCATCAACTTACAGCTCCCTCTCGTTTCCCAAAATTATAAACGAAAACCTGAGTATCCATGTGTGACATATTCGCGCAGGTGCTGCTGGAAGACCACCCCCATCGCTCGTCGGCCCATAAAGCGGTGAAGGCACTTTTGTGCTTCTTGATGACGACGTGCTTGTGTCAACGTCTGTGACTATTAGTGCAATAACACACGCGTCAGCAAACTAACCGCTAATTTCCCTTCTTTCCTCTCCTCCTCTCTCTCCCTGTCATCTTTGTGTTCCCTTTTCCCATTCATTCTTGCCAAAAGGTGCAAGTCCCTAAGACACTATGGGCTTACGGACCGTGCTACTCCCACACAGCTGATATTGAATGACTGGAATTTTTTATTGATCGTCGCTCAGCAAAACTCTTCAAACTTTTGCGCTGACGATCAGTGATGTGGTTTCCATCAATCCGGATTGCGATTCCTCAGCCACCAACTGCAATTCAAAAGAAGTTTTGAGAGGTTAATATTTCGTAAAGTTGGAAACACTGAAAATATTATGTGCAGCGTGTCGGAACGGGACCAAAACAAAACAAAAACAAATTCAGTGCCATTACACTCTGTGAAGGTGGATGACAAGCGAAGCTGTGTATTTGGTGACTGACCAGTTGCAAGTTTGCGGGATCGGTGCCGCATGGGCGGTTCGCATTTCTTTTCGCCTCGCGGTCCTGGTGGGCAGCACGCTTACGCTTGACGTCCGTGGCCCACTCATCGTCGGTGGTCTCCTTCCGCCGCCACCGCGCCCATTTCCTTTTCAGTTCACGCGGTCGTTCTTGGTAGGCTCGCTGTTATTCTTCAACACGCGGCTTACCCATTTCACAGTCACAGTAGAACTGAGGAAAGGCGTCTACGCAGAGCATCACGTCACTGTGTCTGTTAGGCACTAGTTTGAATGCGCGGAATGGCGTACACGTGTATTGTGCAACGTAGACATGGCTGACACGGGTCAAAGTGTACTATCTGTTCATATCAGCTTAATATCTGATTCGGGAGTGCTTGAAACCTGCTTCACCTCCTCCGCGGGTTGGCCCGGTATTGCACTATCTTCGAAATTTTTAGTCTACGGACATCGATCAGCTGGAAACTTGACGTATACAGCTTCGTTGTAAAGGGAAAAACGAAACAAAACGATATTTTTCACCGGAACGAAAACGTAACCCTCACGCAATTTATTATTTTTTTTTCAGAGTGAAACTGTAATGTTTTTGAGCGGTTTTCGTTTCGATGCGAAACATCCGCGATTCGAAGAAGCCGACGCCAGGCTATGTCAGATTTTAGCGCGTGTCTCGGGGTTCCGCATTATGGGTATGGTCCCTTGAATATTGGCTAGTCTGCCGTCCGCGCGCCGTGCCGTATGGAGAGGGCAGGACGCTTCCTGAATGAAAGTGTAGAGGGCGCTGCGAGCAGTGCTAATGCTACGCTCTTCGCTCGAGCGAGCAGTGCATGGCATTGTGCAATGTGCGGCCAGGCTTCCCATCTGGTTAACCTCTCTGCCTTTCCCCTCTCTTCTGTCTCTAGTGCGGCTGGCCGAAAGTTCTCGCTTCTCAACCTATGCGACCGTCAAACAACTTCGTTTTGCGACGAGATCAGTCGCGCGTCTGGTCGCGATCGCCAGTGGGAATGTGCCTTTACGTTGTGCGTGTGCTTAGGTGGCAGAGCTCGTCATTTGCACTTCTTGTTGGATTTTCCCCATCTAGTCAAACATGTTAAAAACGCATTTGTCACTAATAGCTTCAACATACCTGAAGGTCGCGCCCATGTAGGGCCCATTCAAGAAGCGTGGAAAAAGGATAATAATAGTGCTTCACTTAAAGTGATGCCAAGTATTACCGTATCCATCCCAATTCCTTCGGGAAAATGAGGCTTGCCCCAGCTTTCCATATATTTGACGACGAAGTAATCAAGGGGCTCTTCCTTTATAGCTCTCATTTAGAAAGAGCTTATGGTTCTGTTGAAGCAACAGAGAATTTTGCGAAAATAATGAACAAACTGATAGGGATAATGACTGCTCGTATTTCAAAAGCGGGTTTTGTACATGCAGTCACCGAACTACATGTTTGTGAAGGAGTTCCTCGAATATCTGACGAAATGAAAATAACACGCAAAGGCAACAGTTGGCACTTTTCTTAGCTCAAGTACGTACCACTGAGGGCCTCCGAGTGACAATCTAAAGCACGCTGAACTTGCTTTCATACCTCAGTAGCATTGACTTCAAGTACATACTTACTGCATGTTTGAGCCGGGACAAATTCGAAAATTTGTTTGGCATTGTCAGGCAATCTTCTGTAACTAACGATCACCCTACTGCTGCGCAGTTTTTACTTTTAATCAATTCACTTGCATTTTATAACCTTGCAAAACCACCTAAATTAGGAAGCTGTGCTCCAGAACTTATATAACTGCATTGGTTTCTGTTCCCAAGGTGTAACCAAAAAATTAGATTACAATACTGGACAAATTGATTGAGGTAGGAAAGTTTGGCGATGCCAAAAGTGCACTAGAATGCTGCGCTCTGCGCAGAAGCATTTTGTCAGACTGCACGGATTTTGTGACTGCAAGAAGCCATGACAAGCTCGTATGTCATGTAGCAGGGTACACGGCAAGGAATATTTTGGATGCGCATCAAGCATATCTCGCCAAAGCCCTTGAGGCACTTCAATATCGCGCCACCAGATATATTCATTCTACATACTCCTACGACGTCAGCATTTCATACTTGAAAAAAGAATCTTCCTTATCGCTTCTATCCTTTCGTCGCCGCATTGCCACCCACTACCTCTTCCATAGGTTCTACTATTCGACGCTTAATCGTCCACCATACATTGTCCCCCATCACGCCGGTCACAACGCATTGGCCATCCCCTTTTGTGGTGAATTTGGTTGGCAGGTAGCACAACCAAACTCACGCACAAATACATTTTCAGCTTCGTTTTTCTACCCAGCATCTAAAGACTGGAATGCCCTTCCTCATCAAGTCGCTGCGGTCACCTGTTCATCCCAATTCGTTCAAGATGTAACAACTTTTATGTAACGAATTGAAATCATTGTAACACTTGTTTGTATATGTTGTATCCCCACCCCTTATGTAATACCCCTACTACGGGGTCCTTAAGGAAATGAAATGAAATTAAATGAAATTTTAAAGAAGACCTCTGTAAAGAATGTGCGCTGTTGCTGACAATTGAAAAGAACACAGCTATAGCTAACAGCGAAGCTTCAGCCTTCACATTGCAGCTTGACTATGGAGGCTTGCTGTACCCCTCAGGCCTTCTAATAATTATTATTACTTTCCTTGAAGATAGCTTCACTACATTTTTTTCCGTTTAAATGACAGCGTGAGAATAGCATTCTCGACTTTACTGCATTTATTTCTCAGGTGCATTTTCCTGCACTAGACTGTCTTAAAGATGGACAGCAAATCACTTGTGAAATAGTGAAGTTTTACACTCTTCTGCGTCACCGGTTTTTCACAAAGTCTCTCAATAATGAAAGGACAGCAAAGAAAGAAATGCTAAAACATTTGAAAATGCGAAGATGCTAATAACAGCATTTCACCAATTGCATCACAAATGAGACGCAAGCTCAGCGGCCTTGTAATTGTCTTTTTTCAATAATTTTTCGTCTTATTCACGAACCTCTTGCCAATTCATCGGTTGTTGTTTGCTGTAATTTGTTTACATTGTTTTCTAAAGGTTCTTTATGCTTATTTTTATAGTTTGTTTTTGGTGTTTTCGCTCACTCTTAAGAAGTGGTCACTCTCTGGAAGTGCTTTCTCTTTGTCTTGTATAGGTTTTGAACGAGCTTGACGTTTGATTTTTTTTTACCCTCTACTATGCCAAATTGCACACCTCTACCTCATCTTTTTTTTTTACTTTCAACCACTCCGGCCATAACTACCAAATGGCAGTTGGCAGTACAGCATGAATAAATAAAGTCAGTGCTCAACCTGTTCAAGGCTGAGCAGTCGCTTTGCGTTCAGAGGAAAGGGCTTTCTAGTATTTCATTGTCGCTTGTGCTAAAAAAATTATCTAAAACAAAGTTGTCATCTTTTATTTTCATTTGGCTCTGAGGCAGTCAGCGAGCAAGGTAGAATAGTCGTATCCTCACTCCACAGGCATGCTTGCGATGCGGCTCAGCAAAAAGTCTTCGCGAATGAATGCCACGTTACGCGGCTAAAACATCTCATCACAGCCGTAACAAATGTTGCTTTAATGCGACACAAAATCATTAATAAATAAATATGGCTAAACTACGCCGAATGCGAGCGCGCTTCGCCCACATGCAGCCGGGCGGCCGAGCGCCGCGCCCTAGCATGAGGACTGCTCGCAGCGCCACCGCCACCGTCATTCGGAAACAGTCCTCAATCCCGTCGGCGGACGGCAGACTAGCCAATATTCTAGGGACCATATTATGGGTATCTCAGGCAGGCATAGTACGAGCGATAGCCGGTCGAGCGCTCCACTAATCTAAGCTGGCCGCTCAGTGCGCTAGCATATCAGCATCGTAGCAAAACCCTGGGCTTGCGCACTAAGTGCTTATCGTTTCGTTTTCAATGGGTACAACGCTTCGCTATCAAAGTTTTATTCTTCATTTGTGTTTGTTTAAGTTCGTTTTATCGGAACAGCGGTCTGCAATTACGGCGAGTAGACTCGATGACGTGCTGCTTCTGAGATCATGTTCAGCGCCGTGACTCAGGGCACTGAGCGTGATCTCAGAATTCACTTTTTGAGAAAAAGTAATATACTATGTTTTTATAGTTACCTTGCCTCGAAAATGTTTGCATGCTCACCAAAACCGTTATGAACCGTTACGGATACTTTTTTTGGATCCGGAGCAAAACCGCAGCGGAATTTTTTTCAGGGAAACGAAACTAGAACCAAACCAATACACATTCCGTTCCGACACCCTGGTTACATGAAAGGCATATGAGGTCTCAGTTGTAAACATATAATCTGATCGCTGAGGAATTGCAGGATAGAGAAGAACTCTCAAGCATAATGTGAGTTTTTGATTGCGATTAGCACTGTTTGCCTATTTGCTTGTTTTGAGCCGATACATCTACCTATGATTTGAAGAGCGAGGCGCAAAGACGACGACGGACAAAGCGGGAGAAAACAGGCATACACACACGGACGCCTTTTTTTTTTACACTTCTAACATAGTCTGTCGTCGTCTTCGCCCCTCGCTCTTCAGAATATGCTCAACCAACACACCCAGTCCTACATTCTTATCTACCTATGTATATTGCCTTTTGCTCCAACCCACTGGTCCAAGTTGTCTGCCTCCTTGTGCCGGTAGGTATGTGCTCGTAGTCGTGATATCGTCATGGTGGCTCTATTGTCATCACTCCAGCTTGGGGATCTGATTCTGCCCATTCCGTCGTCGTCACACATTGTAGGCTGACTCAGTGGCCCAGATGTGTAATAGCTTAGGACACTTCGTACGTGCTCGTGATGCCATGGTTGCCATTGCACCGTGAGCATTGTAGCTTTGTCGCAACTCTAATCATGCCAACGGCTTCGCGCTATCGTTGTCATACAGTCGTCGTGGATTAAATGTCACGCCACCACCGTAATGCTGCCATGGTCGTTCAATTGAGGTCACTGAAACTTTGTCATCCGACTCTTGCCACATCGTCGTCATCACGCCATCGTAGTCATAAAGTGTTTTATGATATGGTGGTTGTCATGCCACAGTCGTCATACGCTCGTCGTTATCGCATTTTCATCGTAGCGTTGTCATGTCATCGTCCTTATTGTCGTATACAGTCATCACGCATTCATTGTCATACCATCGTAGTTTTGCCGTCATGATCGTTCCCTCGTCGTCGCTCTAAATTCGTGATACGACACTCGTCATGCCATCGTTGTCACACAGGCGATATCAAACCATTATTAACATGCTGTCCTCGTCATGCAGTAATTTTAGCACCGTCATAACTTGAGCAGCCTCGTCCAATTGTCGTCATGCCATCGACGTCACACCGCTTGGTCTTTCCATGGACTTCAACCCTTCTTCGTCATTATATCGTAATCATGTCGTCCTTCAATCGCGGTTATGACACCGTTGTCATGCCGTCATCTTCATTGCGTCATCATGATACAGTCGCTATTGTGCACCTGCTGTCATGCCATTGTCATGATGCTGTCGTGGTCCTGCGCTTGACGTCAATCCAGTTTCGTCATCCGACTCTCGTCATGCAGTAGTCGTCATACAGACTTCGTGATGGAGTCGTCGTCAAGCCATTGTCATCGCACACTCTTCCTGATCCAATTGTCCTCATGTCGTTGCCATGCCATTGTGGTCATTGCTTCGCCGTCATGATCAACGTCATGTATTCGTTGTCATACGTTCGTCATCATGCCATCGTGGTCCTTGCATCATCGCCATTTTTAGTTCAACTCCTAACCTTTGCCGTGCCAGCTTCGTCATTCCGTCTTCATCAGACAGTCGTCGCCGTATCATTGTCGTGAAGTCGTCGTCATCACGATGTTTTACCATCGTGATCGTTCAGCAATATCACCCCATTGCGTCATGTCGTGGTCGCCATACCGCCTTCGTCGAGCCGTCTTTCTTCATCGTAATTTATTCGTGATTATGCAGCTGTTGTCACGCCATCTTTGTCCTGGCGTTGTCGTCCGGTTGTCTCGCTCACGCAGGCATTGCATACCCTCGTCGTCATTCTATCTTCGCCATCTGGTTGTCTTCATACCGTCATCGTCCTGCTATCGTTGTCATACACACGTCGTCAACCATTTGTCCACTTGTTGCCATCGTCACGGGGCTATCGTCATATCATCGTCATCATTTATTAATCGTCATCTCATTTCAGTCATCATACCGCTTTTGTAGTTTCATTGACTCCGTTCCTTTACCGATTTTCATTGTCATCCCTGCGTCGATTCCACACAGTCGTTGTCAGGCCGCCAAGTTTATGGGCGACCTTGGCAGGCGAGTGCCATAGCAAAATTGGACGATACCAGAGTAAGTGCCTACAGCAAAATCAACTCAAGTCTCAGAAGAAACACTGAAGATACGAAATAATCCTAACTTCAGAAACACGTCACGTCGCTACATTTCTCGAATGCTAATCGCATTACTATCGACAGTGACCGACAGATAAGTTCTGCCATCATTTTTTCCCAAAAAACTCACATGCTGGCGGTGAAGAAAGCTTTCGGGACTAAAAATACTGCCATTCCATTTTTTATGATGAAATTGTCAATAATAAATGTTTCTTCATGATGACCCCGTACGTACTACACATCGCACAGAAATCAACCTGCTAAAGAAGTTCGAGAAACAAAAAGAAAACCTATCTTTCCTACCTAAATTATTGAACTTTATTTTTTGCTTTTGAATATCCCGAGTCCTTGCAGCCAAAAGATGTTTTTTGTCACCGCTATCACTCACATGGTTAGCTAGCTCCAATGCGTCTGTTACAAGGTAGATATACCTGGTAGCGAATCTTCCATAGGAGCCCATACGTTCAAAACATGGCGGTTTATCGGCGGTTCATGGGGCTTAGCGCCATCTATGTGAGGAGGGAACACTTCCGGCGGAAGAAAAATAATGTGACGTCATATCCGGTAAAAACAGAAGTGACGTCATTTGGTTCTCAAAGGCGCGAAAATTGTTTTCGGAGGCTTGCCACTACAGCTGTATATTCAAATGCCCCGCCATACGACTTGATGGGCGTTGCGAGCTTTCAGTACGGAAAACGATCCAGAAAAGGTCAGCCATACGGGTGTCGAAATCGCATCGCTGCACAGAACATACTTTCTTTGGAGGCCGACGAACGCTCTTGGCGTAGAGTGCTCGTGCTTTCGTCGGACGTCAAGCCCGTCGGTCAGCGCTGTCGCACAAAAACAACTAAATTAAACAATTATCTGGTGGTCGCAACTTACTGCTTTTGACTGAATAGGCTAAGAAACAATGAGACTACCCGCATCACCATATTCAGACAAACGTCGGCAAGCAAAACAACACAACATGTGTGGAGGGCGTATTGTAACAGGTTAACTTTACGAGCGCGCCTTTCTGCACAGTTCAAGGGCTGCATTGCATTGCAAGTGATAGCGGCTTCAACGCCCGCTGGGCGTTGAAGCCGCACGGTGGGCGCAGAAACAAATGTACTTATTGATAATGATCACGTAAAACAGAATTGTCTCTTCCTTTCTCGCCATCCGTATATAAAATCTATTAGGAACTTTATTTACGTTCAATGAATCTAACTGTGTATCTCTTTAGTTATAAAAACGCTTTTTTCTTTCCCAATGTTTTTTCCCTCCAAACATAGTGGCGCTTCAATCGCTGCTCCCATAACCACCCTTGCTGATGTCGGTGACAATTCGTTCTGAACCGCTATTCGCCCGAAGCTTCGCGACCTATGTGAATCGACCTTGTCTGTTACTTGAAAGGTGAGTTCACCCGGAGAGCAGTAAATGACCGACAGTGAACGGCAGTGAGGTATTGACACTCAAATTTACGAGCTATATTTTGACACGGCTTTTCAAACTAGCATTTCGTCCATATGAATTTGTGACTGCATCATTGCTGGTCGACCTTGTCAAGTTGTGTCTTAGTACCTGATAAAATAGACGCATAATACTGACATAATAGCCAGTGTAGTCAAATTACCCATGGGAACATAACAAAACTTTCCTCTGAGCGTGTAGATAAAATAAAAGCTTGATACTACCTGCTGAGGCTTTTGCAAGCCTATACTGTATGATATATTGGCTGCACGTTTTACAGGAAATCAGCAACCTGTTTCATGTGTCTACAATAAAGCGAAAGCTTTACTAAATACGTCGAGCCGAGTTTCGCCGTGATCAGGAATTTGACCTTTATTTGACCACAGCTAGGCCGTAGCCTTGCAATCGCATCATGTGACTCGCCGCGCGCCGCGCTCGCCTACGAATAAAGAACAGTCAGTGCGAGCTTGTGACTTTCCACGCCGAGCTCCGCCGTCGACGCCGGCTTGGCGCATGCGCTCTCCGCAGCTGCTGGTGCGCTCATTGAGTGGGATGTTTTTATGTTTGCCTGTGCGCACTGGGACCATGCCAGTTAATTGACTTACCGTAAAATTCCGAGCAAGCACCCCCCTGCTGGGTCGCCGCCTGATCACGTGACTCGCCAACGACCTGTCTACCCGCTGTGTGTTGTCTTTTTGCTTGTGCCTTCTTGTGTCCTGTTACGTTTCGCGCTGCATCAAAAGTGTTCCTCATGAATCACCAACAAGCCCCATCGCTACTCTTGTTGAGAAACGCCGCCACGAACGCGCTCGGGAAAGGGCTCGTCGTCGATGTGCCGATTCCAGCGTGAAGGATTTCGAAGCCCTCACGCTATATCGAACACGAGAGCAGAATGACAGCGTTGAGCGTTGCGCGAGAGCGGGGGACCAAGCCGTCGTCAGGTAGCCGCGTCTGACCACCCCGCGGATATCACCCAGCGAGCTGCTTCACTGGAGTAAAGTCCCTAGGTATTTTTTGCTTTCTTAAAAAAAAATGTCACAGTTTCGCCCTAAGGGCGAAGCAATGAATGCGATAGCAACACAGCAATGTCATACGAAGTAAGGTGAGCGGCTTTGGTAGCAACAACACGCAGAACTGTTGTCGACGCCATCGGCGTTTTGCCCGCGTTAGCTCAAAATGCGTGCGGCGTTGGTGACTGTTGCTGGAGCCTCTGATATAAATAGGCACTTGGTGCCGCAGCTAAACGTCGCCTCCCTTCCCTCCCCCTCCCCCACGGCCTCTCGCGCGTCCGAAGAAGGCGCGTTTGCTCTACATATATGGTGATTGTAAAGGAGAAAAGAGACGCCTACTTCTGCAGCCCTTAAGCGAGCACGGCGCAGAACGCGCGTTTGTTCTCCGCCGTGCGTTCACTCCCCGTGAAAGACGCGCCCCTCGCGCCCTTTCACTCGCACATACAGCGTTCGGCGCGCGGCGACGATTTCATCTCCAAATGACGTCATACGGAACCTCACGGCGACGGCGACGGCGACGGCGACGGCGACGCCGACGGCGACGGCGACGCCGACGGCAGAAATCTGCTTTTGAGTGTCCATATAATTGCTATCGCAATAAAAAGGAGCAGAAAATCTAGGGACATACACTGGAGAGGGTCCGGAATGCCAAGCGCGCAAAGCTAGCAACGACCGTAGACAAAGGCAGGCTTTGGAAGAAAGAAAATCGGAGTAGCTTGCACTAGTGGCGCAAGGCTAAAGACACAGCGGAGCTGATGAGTTCCTAGCTGGTCCTGGCTACAAAAAGTGATGCTAAGTCATACGAAGTAACGCCAAGTGACCCTAAGTTATACGAAGTCTATAAGCATTTCCTCGTGCTCCGTGGAATCGGGCAACGCCTCGCGAAGCACTTGCCGTCCGAGCACACGTAGAAGTGGGGCGATAGCAATGAACAGTGTACGGGCGGCGTGGAGCAGACGACACGCCAGGATGACGTCCCGGCACATGCGCAGTAGCATCCAGCTGGTAGGAGCTCGGCCAAGCCCCCGCTAGAGGCGCCTGCTGCAGTCACGGACGTATCACCATTTTCTTTTTTTTTTTTAGACGAAGACGACGACGCTCGAAAGCAATCATATGGTTCGCATGAATGTATATTCTGGAAGCGTGGCTGTAGGGCCTAGTGGTGGCCGATCGCCATGCAGATCTTGACGCGAGGCCAATAAGGAGTTACTTTCGCGAATCTGTAAGAAGATTGGCTCAAGTGTATAGACTTCAAGAACGCGAATCAGACTGGCTTGCTAGGTTAGAAGGGCTGATGTACATGCCCGAGTTTTGATTGTTTCCCTTTTCAGCCCTTGATAGGCTGGTATGATTGTACACCGTATTGCTGTGTGAATTGAATAAAGTCAATAAATCAAGGCTGAATGGCCTACTGCATCTTGCTGAGGACGGTGAGAGGACTTTGTCTGCACAGCTTCAGACACGTCCTGTTGCGGTGGTGCATGATGTTGAAGCGCGGTTGATGTAACTCCGCTTACATGCCTCTATCGTGTCATCGCTCGCACCACAAGAAAGTTCTGATGTGCGTTCCTCTCCCGTGTCATCACTTGCTCCGCAAGAAAGTGGTGATGTGAGTGTCTCTGCCGTGCCTGCGCTTGATCTGCAGAGCGCTGGACCACAGCCTAGCGAGCATCCTATTGAAGGTGTGCCTGGTTCTGGTGCAGTGGCAAAGAGTCATGCCACATGCGAGACAAGGTCAGGGGAGACGACGGAAGGCAGCGATTCTTCCTTAAATGGACCTAGTCGTAAAGCATCTAAGAAGATCGGAGGATCTCGACGATCAAGGTCCAGAATCCCATGAGTCACCTCTCGAGAGGCGTCACCAAAGTCGATGCAACATACCTCAAACAATTCTCAGTAACCATGGCGCCGTCACAGCAACTGAGCTTTGCAACTTCGAATGTAAGAGGGCAAAGATCTCGACAGAAACAGGTACAGCTGCGCCGATTACTATCTCATGGCCACTTTGACTTCGTCGCCATTCAGGAGACAAAGTTGGAGAGCGATGAGATGACCGGCCATGCCCTGCAGCCTTTCCTCACAGATTACTTTGTTTGCGTATCACACTCTGTTGGTCATTCCGCGGGTTGTTTTTTGTTGCTAAAGAAAAATATTCCTTTTTCTGATCTCATTTATAACGTCGACAGCCAAGGCCGCCTCATAAGTTGCGATTTTCAGTTGCATGGTGTACTGTGGCGTTTACTTAATGTTTATGCTTTCAGTGATGAAGCTAATCAAGTTAAGTTTTTTGAAGCTATGGCTAACTTTCTATATTGCGATCGTTCTGTCGTTCTCATGGAAGACATCAATTGTGTATGCAATCCATCTGATCGTGCTCAATCAGTCATCAGGCGGGATAGGAGTGCTGAAGTGCAAACATGCATCCCTGATAACGCTGGCCTCATTGATACCTGGTCTTGTGCTGGGAGTTCGTACTCCTACACACATTTCCAAGGCGGTTCCCGTGCGCGTCTGGATAGCATATATGTTTCTTCAGCACTCATAAATTGCCAGATTTCATGTGAAGTGCAGCCTATTTCATTATCTGATCACTGCATGGTGATTGCCCGGTTTGGTTATAATGGTTGCACTAATTTTAAACCGAAGTGGAAATTATGGAAGCTTATTGTGCGCCTAATTAGCGATAAAGAATTCATATCTCGAGTACGTTAATTGCTGGCATCTTGTTTTTTCAAAGAATCTACACTCATTTGCAGCCTGGGAAATGCTTAAACTCGAAATTCGAGACATAGCAGTCGAAATTAGCTCGATCAAGTCCTATGTCAAAAAGTGCGAAGAAAAAGTGTTGCGGAAAAGCCTTTATAACCTTCATGAGCTGAAATAAGAATCGCCTCGCACATATATAAATGAAATCATCCTTGTTAAAAGCCATCTTCAAAAATACGATGCTGAACGCCATAGAGGTGCACGCATTCGCGCTCATACAACCCTTGCCTTGCATTCAGAAAAACCAGCGAGCAAGGCGTTCCTTGATGATCGTCGGCATGCAAATTCAAAACATATCTCAGATATACATTCTAATGGCGTGCTTGTGACAGAAACGGAAGGGATTATCAAAGAATTTCAAAGATATTATACAACGCCGTTCAGCTCAGCACACTTGCCAAATCATGATGTTCTGGCACATTTCGTCCCCCTAGTTATAACCCTCTCTCAGAGGATGATGATTCTGTTATTAGTGGACCATTTACCTAACAAGAAATAGAACTTGCCATTGATCAGTTACCGCTTTCCAAAACACCAGGTCCTGATGAAATCTCTGGAGAATTTTATAAAGCCTTTAAAGTTATAGTAAGCCCTGTTTTACTTAATATATGTACTGCTAAGATTGCCTACCACAGTCACTTACTAAAAGTCATATTATCTTAATTCCTAAAAATAGTGAGAAAGAAAAATTGCGGTTTGTAGAATGCTATAGACCCATTACACTGACGAATGTAGACTACAAAATTTATGCAAAAGTCTTATCTAATAGACTCCAGTATGCAATGGCATTACTCATTGGACCTCACCAGACTTGTGGATTAAAAGGCTGTTCCATACAAACAAACTTGCATCTAGTTCGAACAGCTCTTTAGTACTGCTCGTCCCACTGTGATCACTTTGCCTTCCTTCAGATCGATTTAGCAAAAGCATTAGACCAATTTCCATTAACATAATAGTTAATGGAAATCTGTTCGAGCCGGTGTCTATTCTTTCTTCTGTAAAACAGGGTTGTCCGTTATCACCACTTTTGTTTGCCCTTTATTTAGAGCCATTGTGTATAAGCATTCTAAAATGCAGAGACATTCATGGCTTTAACATTTTGGGCAATGAACTCAAGGCATCGACTTACGCAGATGATCTTGCCTTTTTCTGCTCAGACAAACCGAGCATTGACAAGGTGCTTTCATTGATTGAAAAATTTGGTATGGCGTCTAGGTGCCCAGATAAATTGGTCAAAAAGCTGAGGTCTTTGGTGTGGTTTATGGGAATGTACGCCTACTCAATATGCTGGTATAGAATGGAAAACCGTACCACCTAAATACCTTGGTGTACCTTTTGATGTGTATAAGCTTAGTGCACATTTCTGGCGGGAACGTGTACCAGCACTTCACCGCCATGCGGATACCTTTACGCCGCACCGGCTTTCTATATTTGGTAGGGCGACGGCTTGTAACTTGTTCCTGACTACAAAAATATTTTATGTACGGCAGATACTTCATTGTACCCGGACTTATATTCTACGATTTCATAGAATATTTGCTACTTGTGTGTGGTCCTCCACCTTTGAGCCTATGAGACGAGATAATATCTTTAGACCCGTATGTGCTGGCGGACTTGGCCTAGTGCATCTATATGTGCGACAGATTGTTTGGCGTTTCTTCTTTTTTCGAGATACCTCACACCCCATACTACGATCATTTATACAAGTGAACTTAGTCGATGCATTACCGAATCTAGTAGTTTCATCCCAATATTCTGAAAGACCTTGTTTGTGGGGTTTTATGTATGAAGCATATTTCACTGTGCAGTTCCTTTTGGTCGAATTTCTACTGAGTATCTCTACACAGCTTCCAGAAAACAACTGTACAAGGATTTGATATCAATGATTTTCCCACCTTCCTTTTACCGTTCTACATTCTCCAGTTTGCCAGGGAATGACGTACTTAAACGAGTTCGCAAGATGCCTTTATCCCCATGTACAAAAACGTTTTTCTTTAAATTACACAGTGAAACATTACCTGTCAAAACTTGGTTGCTCAAAGAAGGAATTTTTGTATTCACTGTGAATTGTCGCCTTTGTGATGTACCTGAGACCATAGAGCTTTGCTTCATAAGTTGTAAAGACGCAATATTGTTTTGGGATGTGCTCCAAAGAACTCAAGGAATACTTCATTTCGAGTCACCATACCATCCGATATTGATTGCACCCCACGGAGACGTGCCTTTTGATATGTTTTTCTTAATTGGGCTACATAGCTTATAGAATACGCGCATGTTAGACAGAGACGCTGAACCTGTTGTTTCGTCGAAATTTCGCTACGCTCAAGTGATTGGTCACTTGAAGGATATGTATGACTCTACAGAGTTTCAACCGGACTGTTACCATCTCTGGTTACGTCATTTGTCGCTGCCACCTTTTTAGGATCAAAGTTACTTGCCACCTGTTTAAGATCAAAGCTACTTGTAGTTTTGTGCGTGCAGGGTGTGCTTAACGAGATTTTAGGTCCTTTCTAGGCCATGATATGAGATGTGTTGGCTGGTGCTTGCACGTTTCTCGCAGATAGTATTTCTCTCGCATATAAATGATGGAATAAATACCATGCAAGAAAAAAGGGTGTATGGCCTAGTGGTTACGACGCTCGGGGGTACGCGGGTTTGAATCTCGCCTTGGCAAGACACTTAATTTTTCTTGGTATCGCCATTTTCTTTTTTTTTCCTCTCTGTTTGGCGGCGCGGTCAGTTGTGCCGCGGTGCCGGGCGCCGACGCGAAGCGGCGGTCATTGGGGTGTTGCGGAGCGCAGCGTAGCAACACCCTAAATAAAAAATACTGCTCCAGTTGGGTAGACTGCTCCCTTCCTGATAGTGAGATTATATTTGGATCATCAAAACAGTGATGCGTTTATTTAGAAATACCATCGATCCCTTAACAGCAGCCACAGTTGTGCCTAGTCACCACCAGCCCAGCGTGTTCTCCGTTCCAATGCCGGTCAACGCCGCCAAACAGAGAGGAAGAAAAAAAAGAAAATGGTGATACGTCATCGAGGCGAGGCCGCGCCCTTGCACGGATTTGTTGTGAAAACAGTCGCACCCCACGGACTAGGGCGCCTCGATGCCAGCGCCGCTTTGGGCATCGGACTGAAGTGCAAACATGCATCCCTGATAACGCTGGCCTCATTGATACCTGGTCTTGTGCGATGCCAGCGCCGCTTTGGGCATCGAGGCATCCTAGTCACGGACACGGCGAGCGTTCAGCGCTAATTCGGGGAAACGGAGAAGCGCGGATGGCGTCGGCAGCACCTCTGCGCATTGCCTCGTTGGAGCTGCTGCAGTTCGTTTCTCTCTCTCTCGCTCTCGTTTTCTCTTTCTCTCTCCTGAGCATAGTGCGCGAAGCTCCGCGAGGTGGTTTCTAGGCAACGCAGTGGCAGGCGGTACACATTACGGCCGGCTTAAACAGCTCTGCTGTTAAAAAACCAAGCTTTCACTTTGCATATACAGGGTTAGCTGAGCTAGCCGCAACAAGTTTTTTTATATAAATTTCGATTTTATAGGTTAAAAACCGCATTGCATTAATGTTTTCGTTGGTAGTTTTCCTATTTACTTTTTTTATTAATACATTGCTGCATCTTTTCTTGTCATTACGTTAGCGAAATTATTCCCAAACATGAACCTCATACTTACAGGGTCTAGGATTCGGACGGGGTGCTGGTTTCGGCGATGGTCGTCGGGTTGTTGGCCAAGGAGGTTTTACGTTCAGCTTGCGGCTACGTTGAGAAGAAATTACTGCTGCAAAAGCGGATGTTCGATCTACACTTAGAAATGTAGACAGAAGAATGACCACTGTGAGCATAAGGCCCAGAAAGTTGCAGTTCGAGAACTTCATCTTTTAACACCACAGAAGATTCTAGGTTCAATTTTTACAGCAACAGGCTTCTTTATGCGTGCTCTTTAAAGCCCATGCAAAACGTTCTTTCTTTTATGCGATCTCATTTATTTGTTCACTTAGGTTCCTGCAGGCGCTTATCCAGTCATATTGCACATTTGCTTGTTGTTTTACATATGACATATTTCTCAGGTTAAAAAGCTGCAGGACGCAGCTGCATGGTTGCGTACAAAATCTGTTATTTTATTCTAACAGCAGCTGCCGCTGCAATCTGGAAGATCGAGTGCTAGTAACAAAGGCAGTGTAAAAGTTGTAAACCAATCCTGGAACGCTAAACAAAACTATTGTAGTCCTGCGCATTTCTGACTACATTCTTGCCGACTTATTTTCAATGAGCCTACAACGTTCTTCGCCATATGCGGGTGTCCTAGTTAACTGGGACCAATATTTAAAAAAAAAGACAGGAACTCAATAGACATCGTACCGACTGCATAGTAGCGACAGTCGTGTGTACTTACAGCCAGCGTTTTTTAACGTTCCGTGTCGCAGAAAATCTGGTGTCCGCGTTGGCACCGACATCCGAGGCCGAGAAAATCATCCTCAACCACGCAGGTTCTCCAAATATAGTCAGGTATATGTATATACCACGCCTTCTTATATGACGTGTGGTATATGCGGGTTATATTGCCACACCATTTTATCACTAATGTTGCTCATATCGTGTCTCACATTCTTGACAAAGCTATTCCGAATTTTGAGAATGACAATCCAGAAACAAATGCCATGAAACAAAACACCCATAGCGCATGCCTTTCATGTTAAATCTACTCAGACTGAAATGTTAAAAGTGCGAAACAAATACGGAAACCTGAAAATGATGCAGTTTCTTTGGCGCGATTGTGGACCATCTCCGGGATCGGACCACGCAAGAGACCGCGTTTCCACCAGAAAGCTCGCCTCCGTGTATAGCGTGCGCCGCCAGTCTTTGCCAGTAACCATTACGGTTAGATAAGTTGCAGTCGTCGGGATCCGTGAGTAGCAGTCAGGGATCTTTGAATGCTATCGCGTTCGACTCTTAAAGCGAAGCTGAAGCGTCCTCCAACTTTTTCATCACGAAGTATTATTAATTATTAGCTTTAGCTAGGGAATTTTTTATTATTATAGCAAACATGTCAATTACAAAGTTGTAAGGCATCTCATATTACCTGATATTCTAGCATTTATTTCGTGCTCAAGTGGGCCTGGTTGTTTTTCAAAGAAAAAAAACAAAAGCCCAGCAAACACGCGAAATACGAAATAGATATACAGCTGCATTCGTTTATCGCCGCATCGTACAAAGTTTCGGCATGTAAAATTGCACGAGAGGTTTCGAGACCTAACTAGCGTGGTGCGATAAGCGTCAGCATCTGCGGACGAAAGAATGTTGTGCCCGATCACGAGGCACTCGGTATAGCTTTAACTTTCTCGTATCATGAAACAAAGCTACAAGAGCAACAAGGTGTAGTTTCGCGGCTATACACACGATCTTTCACGTAGCCCCACAAGATGAAGTCCAGCGGTGTCATGTCCGGTGATCTTGCAGGCCAGTGTACAGGTCGGTGCAGGCCAATCCACTGTCCAGGAAAAAGCTTGTCGTTCCGCGCTCGAGACTTACTACTGCTAGGCGCAGGAGCACCATAGTGTTGAAATCATATGTTCGGAAGGTGCGCAAGTGGAACGTTGCAACGAACGTCGTTCAAGGTGCCCTTGAGGATGTAATTGACGTAGCGTTGCGTCATTAGTGTGTTGTCAAAAAAGATGGGTCCAATGATGCAGCCATCAAAAATACCGCACCACAGAATAAATGACCACTGGTATTGGTGTCGTGTTTGTGCCAACCATTAAGGACACTGATCACTTCAGTAGTGTGCATTGTGAAGATTAAACTGGGCATTTCTGGATAAATTATATCTTCATCCGTCCAAAGCACGCGAGTGAGAAAGCCTGATTCTTGTTCACATTTCGTGAAAATCCAATTGGCAAAATCAAGTCTGTTTTCAAAATCTCGGTCTTCAAGTTTTTGATGAAGATGTGTAGGTTACGGGTGTCTTTGGCGTTTTTTGAAACTCTTCCACACTGATGCTTGAGGTTCTGGCCTCCACACTGGCGTCCCGCACATTACCGTGAGGGTAGCAAAGAACGCCAAAGCATCCATTTACGTTTCTAGAACTACCGTCGCTGTCCTGTGTCGTTTTCTTGTGAAGCTACCCGTCTGGCAACGAACTTCGTACGTTCTAAGTGTTGTCGATGGACTAGAGTGTCCTCCACAATAACACATCCGGAATAGCTTGATCCTGGCCCTCAGAGCGAGGATCATTTTAGCCTTCTGATCATTCGTGAAAGGCATGAATGTCGTCTTGAAGAGCCGGTCACTGGCATGGTACCGTTGAAATCTCCCGTTATTATCTATGTATTGGCACGTCAAGCAAAATGATTTGCGTAATCGACAACAGCATATGCTGGCCGTACAAATCAGCCAAAACGCATTAGATTGACATAGCCTGCTCAAAGTTTGCTTCAAATGCTAAAGGGAACAAAAGTAACATACGTTCCGGGCGCGCCTATCTACAGAACAAGATGAGTGCTCAAAATTAGTCCCAAGTGCGCCATAACGGTGTCCCGTCTTAGAAATCCTCCCATCACCCCCACTACGCTTATCAATGCGTCAGCGGCGTGTTCCCATGATGCCTCGACCATCACATAACGTGAAGCCCTGTATCGAGCAGCCGCCGCTAGCAAAGCCATGTATCTGTAGCTATTGGCTGGGGAGCGCTTGAGTAGTGGCGCGTGAGCGCGTATCTATTGCGTATTTTGGATGTTTCGCGCTCCTTTCGTTTTTTTGTTCTCGAAAACACCAACAATGCAAAGCTGAGAAGAAAACAAATGCTTGATTCGGAGGTTATTTGTGGTGCCCTACAAATGTGTATCGATATGTTTGCGATTCAAGCAGTAATTAGAAAGTTCAGTAATTAAAAACAATAATTAATACTTTGTGATGAAAAAATGCTGGCTGTAAGTACACACCACTAGGGCTACTATGCATTCGGTGCGATTTCTCTACAGCTCTTGGGTTTTTGTTAAATCTTGGTTCAAATTAATTGGAACACCCGCTTATGTGTCATACGCAAGCTGCTAAAAAACGGGAACTTTCTTTTGGATCGTCTACCAACTGTATCAGCATGATGCCATGTATGTTCCGCGTAGCCAGGGCACAAGTGCTCAGGATTTATTGAGCAGTTGCTTTTATACAGTGAAATGGGGCAACGTCCCTCAGATGATCATGCGACAGTATACAGATAACATGGGCAACACCCCCTCAGCTTATCGTGCGTAGCACACGTGTCAGACGCGATACGATACACCCTCTTTCGTTACGAGAAAGAAAACAAAGTGAAAAAAAATTAAATTATGGGGTTTTACGTGCCAAAACCAGTTCTGATTATGAGGCACGCCGTAGTGGGGGACTCCGGAAATTTGGACCACCTGGGGTTCTTTAACGTGCACCTAAATCTAAGTACACGGGTGTTTTCGCATTTCGCCCCCATCGAAATGCGGCCGCCATGGCCGGGATTCGATCCCGCGACCTCGTGCTCAGCAGCCCAACACCATAGCCACTGAGCAACCGCGGCGGGTAAAACAACGTGAACTGGGCAATTATTTACAGATATGTTAGTGATGAATCCCGAGGTTACACCTTTGTAACGAAAGTAAAGCACAGAAATACTGACAGAGTGGGCTTAAGAAATCTGTTCGAAGTTTCGACCATGTCGTCGTGGTGGTCTTGGTTGCCTCAGAGACAGAGTTGCCAGATGCCGCCAAGCAAACAAGCTCATAATCATCCCAAAAGAAGCCCCCGCCCCCCCCCCCCCCCCCTCATAAAGAACAAAAAAAAAAAAAAAAGCGGCGCGACTTTTGCGAAGAAGTCCAAAAGAAGCGGAAGTTGAAAAAATTTTGGCATTCTTGCAAAAAGTTTAATTATAGTATGAAAAATCGCAAAAATACGAAGGGAAGTTTAACAAATACCTTTAATTATTTTCTGAAATGAAAATATGTGCAAAAATGAACTCATTTACTTTTTAAAATAGTCTCCAGGATAGTGTGCACCCTATTTATTGCACGTGTACCAGTACATGAATCCCACACTTGCATGCTGCGTTTTTATTGTCTCCGATGACTGGGCTTCACCAGTCTATAAGCTGCGTTTCTTTTTCCCACTCTTTACAATGTCTTTTACCATACTTCGACCACTTGGAAGCCATTTTGCACAAAGAACACTGGCAGCACACTACTACGACCACGATTGGCGCCAAAACATTGATGAATGGATAGGGACAGTTTGTATTTTGTGACTCCTGCTGCTTTCGCATATATAGTGAACGACAAACGCGCGTGATGGGCACTCAATTTTGAATATTTGCATGAAAAAGACAAATGAGCCCCCCCCCCCCCCAAAAAAAAAATGCATCAAGCAACTGTAAAAATCTACAAGCGACTCGGTGAGACAGGAAGCCCAAATCAGCTTATTATAGGTGGAACTGACAACCCTGCTCCTGGACCTACGCGGTGCTGGCGTTTGCGGCGAACTGCTCAATATGTCCGCGGCTGTCGTAACACTATTACGCAGCGCTGCATCATCGATGCGCTGAGCGAATGTCGAGCACTAAGGTTCTGCGCCATTGCCTTTGGGAATGAAGGCACGTCGGAAGGCATCCCCGGTCTGAGCAAGTGTTTGCGATTGCGCCGAAGGGACCACCCTTCCTGCGTAATGACATGGATCAACATTGGGTGCGTTAACGGTTTCAGAACCTGTGCTTTCGTCGCTCACTTGCCGGTCTGGATTCGCATTACATCGCCTTCCTGGAGTGCTGCTAGTGGCTACTCGGAGGCTTGAAGCTGACGATGCTTGACGACTTGGTGAGATGGTCGACATTGGCAGTCAGGCAGCAGTGTTCGTAATCGGCGGCCCTCGAACATCACGGCTGGTGCCCGTCAACACTTCAAAGGAGAAGTCCTGTAAGCCAAAAGTGCCCATCAGAAATCCTATTTAGCTTGGGTAGTTGTCTTTAGCAGTCTCTTCACCACCTGTACCCTCTTTTCGGATAGCCCATTTGAACGTGGGAATAGCGGACTTGAGGTAATGTGTTTGAAATCGTAAGCGCGCGAGAACGAGGTAAGTTCTCTGCTCGAAAACTGGGGACCATTGTCTGAACTAACCTCCTTTGGGCCGCCATAACGAGCACATGCAGGACTTGCTGCCGTAGTGAAAAATGTCGATTCCTACGCGATAACAAGGCTGGTCCGGAACCGCACGAAATATAAGCAGCTCCTTCGGCTGGTTATGCGCATAGGTTTTTCATGTAGCCCACTTGTAATTAACGCCTTAATTTCCGAGTTCATGCCAGGCCAGAAGACGAGACGACGAGCCTTAGCTTTACACTTGCCGATTCCTAGATGCCCTTTGTAAATTCTTTGCAAAGTCTCTCGCCTCATACTGCTTGGAATTACAACCTTGAACCCCTTGAATAGAACACCTTTAATAAGAGACAGCTCGGATGAAAAGGGTTTCAACGGACCAAATTATTCAGTTATTAAGTTCAGCCCTCTTACTAAGTTCTGTAGCACCACTTTCAGATAGCTATCCGGCCGCTTCTGCGGCGATACGCTTCCATGTTTCGTCGCTCATAAGTGAAGATACTGTACTCACGGCGTGCACTTCTGCATCAGTGGTGCTAACAGAATCAGTGCCCCGATTGCTGGGAGCTCGAGGCAACAAGTTCATGTGCATGAGCTGATTCCCTGGAATGACATGCAGGGCGAAGTCATATCTGAGCAATGGCATAAGAAAGCGCTGTAGCCTGGGTGGCATGTCACCGATCGCTTTCTTAGATATAGTATAGATTCCGTTGTCGAAAATTGTAGCGACCGAAAGGCGTCGCGAAAGTGCAAATTCTCCAAGTTTCGTCCTGCAACGGAATCTGCTAGAACCCTGAATAAGCATCTAGGCGCGTGATCACTTTAGCTCCAGTCAGCTCAGACTCAATGTCCTCTCGCCTTGGCATTTCGAACTGTTCCCGTTTAATGGCCTTGTTTATCTTATGTGGGTCCATGTACACACATAGTTTACCGTCTTTCTTGCACACAATGACAAGAAGGCTCATCCATTGTGTAGGCTCAGTCACCTCCGTGATTATGCCTTCCCACTCCGTGCTTTCCAACTGCTTTCGAAGCTGCTCCTTTAAGGCCAGTGGTACTCGATGCGCCGGCTGGACAAATGGGAGTGCTCCGTCGCGCAGGACCATGTGATAGCGGCGCTGGATACAACCTTGCCAGAAAAAAAGGTGGCGAAATTCTTTCACAAGTTTTCCTGAACTGCTTTGCGATACACTGTTTACCTGTCGGCATACTAGCCCCAGGGTCTCGCAGGCCTGCGGACCGAGAACTGCTTGGCCTCCCTTGGGCACAATGGAAAGGTCCTGCGTGTATGTGAGGTCATGCTGTGTCACATTTTGCCTTATGGTTTCCTAATGCTTCATTTTGCTTCCACCGCGGGGTCGCAACACCGCACTGCTGGGCTCCAAACGTGGTTTGGGATTCAGATTAGCCTGGGATCCAGTGTCTATATTAAGATCAACGAGCTTTCCTCCAGCCTTCCCTTTCGCCGTCCAGTGTGGTCGACTGGTCTTGTTTCTGCACAGCAGACCGCTGTGCAGAAAGCAGCCCAAGGTGTAGGTCGCCGTTGACGCCGGGTGGACAGTTCGTTCTCGTGAAAACGATGCGAACAGGCTTCGTCGCGAAGACCGTGTAGTGTGCGCTACCGAAAATGGAGCTCCTATGGAACCATTCTTCCAGCTTACGCTGTGACTGCGCGTATATGCCACGCTGGCCTGTCACTTTTGTCTCATTGCTATGTCCAGGCTGCGAGATAGAGAAGCAATTCATTTTACCAAGGAATTCGGGCACGTAGGTCCCAGTGTCCCCGCACGACCCCACTGCACTATACGTTTGTGAGTTCGTGGAATTGCATGATGTGGGCGGCCCGGTCATTGGCGATCTTCTGCCTGGCTAGGTCCATCGAGCGCAGCAGGGCCTCCTATTCTTTCCATGCGGTCGGAGCTATCGGCCCCGCGGGGTAGGTTCCGTCGCGCATTCAAGGATAATGTGGGTAAGAGCAGCATTTCGTCTTATGTGGTAGGCGGCTAAAGCATTCCCTCGAATTGCTCTTCTGCTTGCAGGAGCTAGTGCAGATGCATAATGCAAGAACAGGAGAAGCGTCTCTCAAGAAGAACGCTCATTTTGGCTCGCCGGTACATGTTGTATCTATATAAAGAAGTAGCTCAGAGATTAGGCAAATGGAAGACATAATTAGTGTCATCAAGTCGTTCAGTCCTAGCCCCTTAAATTTGCACCCCTATAACGACTGCTTAGCTGGACGCAGCCACCGCCTTTACCTCGGCCTTGCCTGCATGAGGATGGTATCAGCAACTGCTGTGATTTAAAGAATGGGGAGAGCGCATGACGTATATTCATCTCCACCGGCGGAACTTGACACGAAATAGCGTTTGCTATCTTCTAGACCCATGGGGGTGGCTTCGTGTAGCACAGGTCCTCTACGTCAAGAAGCGAATAGTAGGTCAAATAAATTCCACGACACTAAGGCAAGCAATGATATCTAAATATTGACAATGAAAGCTTTAAATGAATTCTGAAGCATCCCTAATGAGTGCACATGATTTTGGACGAACCATTGGAACACAATATTATGTAAATTATGTCAACAAAAGCTTTGAGCGAATTCTGAAGTATCTCTAACATTCAGTGCACGTGATTCTCGGTAATTCACAGACATGAGTCGGCATAAGCACCGCCCAGACACTAGCTGTACTAGAGCAGCTTAGCACAGAACTTTACGCACTGTAAATCCATTGTAGCGCATCTCCTGCTAACGCACAGGTTTCCCACACCCATACTCTTCTTGCCGCTATTATTTCAACTTTCTTGTCAAGCAGTACTCAAGTTGAGCTCTGGAACCTGGCTTCTTGATTGGCTTTGCTGTATTACATTTGAGGCGAGGTGTCAATAAGAACCTTTCAGTGGGCTTCTTGAAGTCCGCCGAAGACAGTGACCGAGTTCCTTATAGAAGCCATCGGCATGGAAAAAGCAGTGCCGCAGCGGTTGAAGCAGTACGACCGGGAAGTAAGTGATGAACACCTGGCTGGGGAGCTTTCGCGAAAGGCATTAAAGTGCGCCGTCAAGTTCTGTGTTCGGAAGCCCACGGTGAGCTGCCAGAGATGCACCGTGTGCCCCGCAGCAGCCTAAGGCCAAAGTCTACCTTACTTACAGAAACGAGAATGTAGAAATTCACGGTCACTAATCTATTGTACTCGGCTTAGCCATTGGGGTACTGACTGACTGACTGAAAAACGTTATTGGCCGAAATATTGACAGGGAGGGCTTGGACCGATCCTTAAGGGACGTTCCTTATAAACACTAGGTGGGCTCCTCTTTACAGGAGCCCATTTGCTATCGCCGCGGCTTGGGCACGCACGACCAGGGCCTTCTGGCTGGCCAGGTCGGAGCAGCCCAGCAGGACCGCCTCCCCGTCCTCCCGGGTAGGGTTGGATATAGGGGGAAGGTGCAGGGTGGATTGGCATGCTCACACGATGTGGAAAATGTCCGAAGACTTTTCCTCACAGTGTGGGCACTTCCCTGTGCACGCAGGGTTGAAATGCTTTAGGACGGAAGGGCACAGCAGTATTTTAGTATAGAGGCGAAGGAGTAAACGCTCCTCTGCCTTCGTGAGGCCCATACAGGGCTTAGGAAAGATTGCGCGGCCTAATTGGTAATGTTGCATGATTTCCTTAAAGGTAAAAGCCGGATTGGGTTCGGAGTCCGCATCGAGGGGAGGCGAGGGCGATGCCCGGAGAGTAAGCTCGCGGGCCGCGGCGTCAGCTGCTTCGTTGCCCTCGAGACCCGTGTGCGCGGGAGTCCAATGCCAGTGACGCATTCTCAGGCCTGCTTTTTATTTTGTTTGTGAACTGATAAGCACGACTAATTCAAGATGGAATGACTTCCAGTGTGTTTGTTTGCGCAGCAACCCAAAGTTACACGACTCCCCTTATACTATACTTGCGGGGGGTGAATTTTGGTGCATTAAGCCCTGGAAGAAATGCCGATAGAACTGTACTTATACGCACAACAGGAAAACGACTCTCAATATTTTCACGTATTTACTGTCGCCATACTTTCTTGGAGAATAAAAATGCCGGCACATCCCACGCCCTGTGGAGATCGATGTTATGCGAAGCAGTGTGCGGGTAGCCTACCAAGTTAACGAAACGACCATGAGAGCACTAAGACGTAGGCGGCTCTTTCAAGACCTACATGACACGCATGTCATGACATTCATGTTATGAGTTCTCAGGAGTCCCTTTAGCTACATCTAAGAGACCTTAGGGCGAAAGCTTTAGTCATACTCGTGACTATGACTTCTACCACCATCCTTCAGTGTTTCCTTCACTTAGTACCCACGTCCGAATGAGTGTTAATGTTTTGTCGCTGAGTCATTGTCATTTTTGATCCGTCATGCTCATGACTATGACTTCCTCCACCATCCTTTAGTGTTTCTTTCACTTAGTACCGACGTCCGAACCCAGTCCGGCAAGCAGCAAGCATAGCATATAGCGGGAATATATAGCAAGAACCAAGCATATGGCCGGCAAATATGTAAGCGAACATTGACCTACCGAATATGTTCAAATTAAATGGTACGTGAGAACTAAACGACGAAAAAACTAATTTTATGACATTTATTGAAAACTGTATTGACGTTTTTTATGTTTATTTACGACTCCTTGTCGGGAAAGAGTAACCAGCCTAATTTTGTTCATGCATCCTTAATTGAAATACCCTTAAATGCGGTGGTTAGCCACTCACTCATATATATATATATATATATATATATATATATATATATATATATATATATAGAGAGAGAGAGAGAGAGAGAGAGAGAGAGGAACAGCATTCCATGATTTTTCTCTTAAGATCATTGAGTACTAGAACTCAGATTCACCCACTGTTTGTCCGTCTAGTGATCTGCTCTGGCAATTGAGCACTATCTCGGTTCATTTCACGATTGTTTGTTGCTTACAATACTGTTTCCATTTAGTGATGCTTTAAATTTTCCGTTTTGGTGCATTTTCCTTCTTCTGTCATTTGCGTTATTACTTTGCCCCTGCTGCGAGGGCCTAATCATAGGCATCACCCGCGAGTCAAGGATTAAGACCAGTAGCAAGGTTCGGCGTTGTGTTGGAACACGGCGTGAAGCAACACACGGCTGCTGGCTCCTAAGTGGAAGTAGGACAAAAATATGGTTGTATATTTCGGAAATGTTCGGGCGAGGCGATGAATTTTTACAAAGGCTGTCCGTTCATGATTAAACTTGAGCTTACAAATACGATATCGAGTTGAAGTTCTAGAGCGAAGGGTGGGAAAACGAAGATGACACGCGGCCTAAAAATGCGCCGATGAACAAAACTAATTCAAAGTTATGTTGATCGTGTTGTCTGAACTGCTATTGAATTATGCAGCACCAATTTATTCATAAAGGTTGAGTTGACTGCGCAACTCTCTGTGTGGACGTCTTGAAGCGTCTAAAGAATTGAGCACGCCACGTCTAATTAAATTTGTCAAGAAAGAGCATTGCATTCGGCACCACCATATTGACCCAAATAGGCACTCTGCATTGACGTTGCATGAGTTTTGGCACGCAGTTCCCATCACTATACTGCATTACCCTCCCTACCAGCGTGACATAGCCCCCTTTGACTTTTCTGCTCCACAAAAGCGAACTCGTGTTCCAAAGGCAGCATTTCAGCGATGTGATGTCACTCCAAAATTACACCACTGCCAAACATGATTATACATGCACGCGTAATAACAAAAATTATTCTGTCTCCTCGCTTTCTTCTAAACTACACGAACCAAGTATCGTTTGGACACTCTGGTATTCGTACTAATGATTGTATTACCGATTTTTCATGTTATCCTTCTTTTTCTGCACTATTAAGTGAGCAAATGAATAAAGCAAATACAATTTTCTTTACGCGAAAGTAAAAACAGAGCCAGCCAACATTATTTAAAGGAGCTTTCTTCAAACGAAAGTAACAACAGGGCCTCCCAGCTTTCTTTAAACCTTCTTTTTTAAAATTAACTTCCTTCAAAGGAAAGTAAAAATGGAGCCTACCAACTTTCTTTAAAGTGTCTTGAAACAAACCTTCTTAAAACCTAAGTAAAAACAGAGCCTACCAATTTTCTGGCAACATGTGTTAATAGAAAGCAAAATTACACAGGATGTTAATAAAGTTGATAGAAAGCTGGAAAGAATTCTAAAGAAAGTGAGGAGGTATTTTTGTATGGGTCGCTGATCAGTTTGCCTTAAGCGATAGACAGCATGATGGTCACTTGGCTCGCTGCTGCTGGCGCGCTTCCTCATGCCAGCGTTTCGACAGCGAGTGTCCGCGTTCATCGAGGGGGATGTGATCATGTTTCCCTGAGTGCGCCGACACCATGCATGTTGATTTAGTTAGCGAATGTTTTCAAGTTTTCTACTGCAGATGAAACTTCTATCCTTACTTTGTACAGCTGTATAATAATTTGCTATCACAATCGATCTTCGCCTTTACGGTTGAACTGTGAGTTTTTGCTTTAGTGAATTTTTGCTTTAGCGTTGGCGACCCCCGGGTTGCGCTCGTGCTCGTGCTCGGCACGCGCTCGTGCCACTGGTCCCGCGTTCTTCGTCGCCGTCGTCTGCTTCCACAGCTGCCTGCGTTGCCCCTCATCATGCCAGCGTAGAATTTCACTTCTCTTCTGTCGTCGTAACTGGGAGGCCGCGTTTACGGAGTATGAGCCATTGCTTAAGGGGGTATGATCCATTCATTGTCTCACATAACTGACAGATTTAATTTTGAAGCAATTTTATTTCCAAGAATCGCAAGCGGCAATGGCGTGCGAATGCTGCTAACCTAGCCGCCGAGCAAGCTCGAGACATCGAACGCGAGCGACAACGGCGGCCTGCGGGCATACCTTCAGTGACGTCGTTCTCTCCGTCACAGCCGAAAGTGTGTGTAACCTTATAATTGAGAAATACATTAATGAACCCTCGAGATTAACACAGTGATAAGCACCGGGGCCGCAATTTTCAGCTTCGCTGGTGAACCATCTTCGCGGAGTGGAAGGACTGACAATTTTTTTTTTCTTCTGAATACTCTTTGAATTCAGGCGTTACTACGTAGTGCATCGCTCACTCCAACCTTCAACCCCTTTTACTTCTTCCCTCGTTTTACCCTTTTACTACGAGAGCAGTTATAGGCTCAAATATAGGTCCCACTACCAAGTGTTTTCATCCGTGCGCATAGAGGTCTTCTTGTTTATGACGCACTCTATACTCGCTTTTTAGACATTTTTTATAGCACATGGGATGTTTTCCTTCGTGTTTCTGGTTAATGTAGCATCGTTTCTCGGCTGTCATCGACGACACTTGGTGCCGCTAACGCCTTGTGTTCGCAATACGGTATGCGGACACATTAACGTGACACCATGTTTAAGCAACACATCGTAAAGAGTTTGCCAAGCTCAGTCTGAGCCACCGCTGCTCCGACCTGGGCCGGCCTCGTTGCTGTGCGGCAGGCTCGACCTCTACTTAAGGGCCGCCTTTTTTTAGAGCTACAGATGTTCATTGTTAGGAAAAGCGCGAAGGGACAAATACGTCTGAACACAGGACGCCTCTCATCTTTGGCCCTGTGCGCTTTTCCTGGAAATAAACGCAAGTTAACTTTCACAGTTCACCATTTTGTTCGCCGATATTGCAGACTCTATTGTCTTGCAACACTCCACTGCTGCATTATCACTTTAACTAATGGTCCAATGAATCTCACGTAGAGTTACGTTATGCACGACTTTTGTATTTTAAGTTTGTGAGTTATTAAGGTCCGCTCTCAGTCTTTTATGCAGGAAATCGTTGCTGTCAGTTTGTGATTATATCCTCCCTGCGTATAACTATCAGTAATCTATATTTCGCTGGTGTGTAACGTGTAATATGAAATCAAACAGTTTTTCGTTTTGTGTATACAACACCCATTCTGCTGTGGTTGACACAACATGTGTGAAATGTTTGAGGAGGCGGACTGACTAGCGCAGTTTTTCTAGCCTTTAAGGAAATAAATCAAACTTCCAAGTTAGAACAGTCTTCTATTTTAGCTAATTTCTACACCCTCTTCAACCATGGCATGCAACGTTAATAAAGATAAACTACCTTTGAAAGATCTCTCATCCAATAGCAAAATGTTAAAATCGTTCTGTCCAGGAGATATTATCAAGAATAATAATGCTTAGCAATTTTGTATTCGGTTTATTACAAAAGTGGAAATCGCCAAGCCAAACGTGGGTTTGAGAGGTATTTTACGGCCGCTGAGAACATCAGCAAAAGCACAGTCAAGCAAAAAAACATAAGCACAGTTATGTAAAACCGGGCAAAATCACAACATTTGTTGCAGTCAACGGCAGAAAGCTGTTTATTTTATATTAGCAACCAAATATTTAAAAACGTCAGCACCGGCATAATATGAAAAATTGTTGTTCTGAAAACTTTGAGAATATGCTTCGTGTTGTCTGTACATATTAGGGCAAGAAAAAAAAAGCGGTAAAAATGCTGACGTGTGTGGGGCTGCCGCATTGCTCTATAAGCAAGACAACAGTTATTCCACATATTTAGTTCACACAGCTGTTTGCAAGAGAAACAAATACGACGCTACGCACTCCAACATGAGAATACATTATTGTCATGGCTCTTTTGTAAGCGAAGCACGAATCCTTTTAGCGTACTTTGTATAAGCAGATCTGCGCTACTGCGCCAAGAATTTCTACAAAAATAAAAGCGGCACACAGAAATCGTCGCATAGTCTATGCTCATAGTGTGACGTCATATTCCGTAAGTCTTGCGTATATATACACCGGGACCTGATGAGCACAATAGACATGCAATGGACAAAGTTTGCCATTTGTCGCTATTCGTATTAAATAGGCGTCATAGCAATCTCATAATAAAAATGTGTGAGCATAAGAAGTGTCGTAAGCGTGTTGGGACACTTGATAAATATGCAAGACAAACCGTGTTCCAACAAATGGTGACGTCATTGCGATTAACATTTCACATATGTGGCTGCACATCTTATTGCCAACGCCAAAATGCATTATGCCGGAGGTGCGTATGCAGCCGGACTTTTTTGTCGCGATTCTAAATGGACAAGGTACTGCCGCCATGAAGTTGCCTTGCACATATATGAACATGTATTGACACTAGATTGTCTGAACATATATTTAAAATATGTTCAGACAACCTGGTGTTTTATATATATATATATATATATATATATATATATATAATATGTTGCAAAATTTAATGTATGCCTTTTGTAATGGAAGGGCGGCGCATACCCAGTGCCAAATACCAATCGCCCCAGTTGGCCTGACTCAGGTTGACAAACACCGCGTGCCACATACCCTAGTGACCCAATTTGTTGTAATGAATTGTTTCGAGCCGGTTCCCTCCGCAAAGCAGCCCGATCCTACACCCATTAGACAACGGACTGCTCAGCGACCCAAGTTGGCGGAAAATTTACCGATATCTTATAGGAACATGATAGTCCACAAGCCACCAGGTAACTTTCCATTCTCTCTATAAGGCTTCTCTATAGGCTTCTCTATAAGGCTTCTTGCTGTCTTCCCGTCAAATCCCCAAGCATCCATATGGTTACGTCGTCCGTAGGAGGTGTCGGATCCACTCCACCTTTCCGAGGACGTTCGAAAGGGGACTCAATGCCTGGTTGAAGAGCAGAGAGAAAATTACCAAGCCTTATGGCGTTCCCTTGGCCGACGCCTTCATTTGTAATGCGTCTTGAAATATTTTACGCTCTTTCCGGGCATACCTAACCGTTTTCCCTCCTACCTGCACCACTGTGTAGCCCATGGTCGAATGGGTAGCACACCGGAATGATGTGCCAAGGTAACAGGGTTAAAAACTAACCGTCGGACCAACTTGAGTCGCTGAGTATTTGTAAATGTGTAATATGGGCCACTCTTCAACGAAACTCTTTAACGCTAACATGAATCACTGCAAATCCGTGGCTGAGTAGGTACCGCTGTTCGAAGAAACTACTTGACGTGGATGTGGAGCGGGTATGTGCCACGCGGTCTGTGCTGGTCTTCAATCAACCACTTTGATTCCAACTTGGCTCATCTGGTATGCAACATTTGGCATGCCGCTCTTCAATGAAAGTCTGTCGCGCCAACTTGGGCTAATAGGTATGTGCCACTGGAAATGCGCCGCTCTACATTGACAATAAGTATCCCATAAATTTACCGGGTGCTGAGCAGAATCGAACCCAATGCACAGTGGTTCCTCAAGGACAGCAACCTGGCGCTTTATCAGGCTGTTCCAAAAACGCATCCGGGTGCGCCGCTTTTTAATGACTTTTTCACGCCAACCCTTGAGCGAGGTGCGCCCTCAATGCACTGGGTGTTTGCCGCTCTTCAATCCCTCTCTCGCCTATTTGCATCACTTGTCACCGAGTGTGCGGCAAGTGAGGGTCGCGCGTGTGGTCACGCATGGACTTCTCGGCAGTGTCACTAGACGGCGCACGCGTATCCAGAACAAAGCGTGAGAGAGGAGCCTGGTTACGGAATGACGCCTGATATAATGACGATAATGATAATGACGCCTGATGATAAGGCACATCACATATGTTTGGGATATCCGTTTGAACAAGATGTTAACTACGCGGGTGCTCTTGCAAGTACGTATAATATCAAGTCGTGATTAACTACAGCTTTTTCTGCACGAAAAATATTTTTACATTGAATACATGCCTATTTTATTAAGCAAATAGAGAGCATGCTCGGCATTATAGGCCAATATCAATGAGCAAAAATTCCCCAGTGTAACTGCTGCCCATATCACCCAACTTATCGGGAAATGGATATGTATTTTTCGTAATGAAAGGCAGAGATTCGAGTGTTTGAAGAAGATTTGAGTAAAAATCAGACTTCTTACGGTAAATTAGCGAATATTTATTTTTGATAATATCGCAGAAGGTGTAGCTGAACAACAAGATTTGTTAGGATGTAAAGGTTTTATTCCGTGGTGCTGCCGGGATAAAAAATCACACTCTCGCACATCTTGCAGCAGGCTGCTCCTCAGCCCCCTGCAAAAAACGGTCAATAAGTGTGATCCATAAATTCAAACGTATTACGAAAGAAGAGTGATAATAGAGATTGGCAAAAAAGTAAATATTGGCATTTTGTATGCCATAAGTAGACAATATAGGTCTTTTGAATATGAAATCCCTGAACGTGTAGCTTTTGCTTCGAAAGAGGCACGATATTTAAGTTGAAAACGGCATACGACGCATCTCTGAGTGTTTTGTCGTGCGCAAAAAAAATAAAGGTATGTGAAATGACTCTAAACATTTGTAAAAGCTTTCTAATTAAATTACACTGACAGCACCAAAACAATAGCTTTACTAAAATGTCATCCACATTAACGAAAAACATTTACGTTTTACCTGCTACCCGCCGAGGTGGCTCAGTCAGCTAAGGTGTTGTGCTCCTGAGGAGGAGATCGCGTGATCGAATCCCGGCCGCGGCAGCCGCATTTCGATGGAGGGTAAATGCAAAAAACGCCCGTGTGCTTGCGTTGTAATGCACGCGAAAGACCTCCAGGTAGCCCTCCACTATGGTGTGCCGCAAAATCAGAACTGGTAATGGCACGTAAAACTCCAGAAAGAAAGAAGAAGACGTTTTACCTGCTGTCCCAGGTCAGCCAACGTAGTTTGACAATTACACATGCTATGCTGGCACTGATTCAACTTTATGGCATCAGTATATAGTTATGCTTTCCGGTCTCAGATAAGAAAGGCGGCTGTCAAGTGAACTGAGAGCACGTCCTCCTGATGTGTTGCAGCAGTGATCCGTGTATATGTTGCAAGCCACGTCTCCGACCATATAAATGCATCCTCGCAATAAAGTTATTCGATTTGTGCACCGGCAATAAAATAATTTTAATTTATTCGAAAAGTTACTGAAGATTGTACATTGCAAGAGTGAAAATTATTGATCCCATGAAAAATTTTAGCACGCACTGTCAGCAAAATATACCAAGTGTAACTTATAATTTTATGATAACAATGCAACCATTTTCTGCCGAATGACATGCACTCGGAAGTCGCAATCTATCAACGTGGGCTCTGCATAAAAAACTTCTATGACCTATCCTTCCTCTTGTTCCGTCTGTCTTGGGCAAGCTTGTTTAGCTTAACCCGCCGTGGTTGCTTAGTGGTTGTAGTGTTTGGCTGCACAGCACGAGGTCGTGGTATCAAATCCCGGCCACGGCGGCCGAATTTCAAAGGGGGCGAAATGCAAAAAAACGCCCCTGTATTAGGTTTAAGTTCATGTTGAAGAACCCCAGCCGGTCGAAATTCTTCCGGAGGTCCCCCACTACGGCGTGCCTCATAATCAGATGGTGGTTTTGGCAGGTAACACCCCGTAATGTTTTTATTTGTTTAGCTACTGCCCAACAATCTTCTTTTGGTTTCGAAAGCAGTTCATGCGACGACTATACAACTAAGAACAAAGGTTTCTTCAACAGCACCTCAGGGAATCTATACAAATATTGGTGCCACTTGCAGCTTAGTGGTGTTCGCGGTGACCACTCAACAATGAGTGGTCACTTCGCATGACCGAGGTGTAGCACGAAATTATAACGAGATGCAACAGGAAACATTGTCCAACCAGGCATTGCTGTCGGTGTCAAGATCTTTTTGCCAGTTCAGCAAATGAGCACTAAGAAGACGCCATGTTCGGCAGTCAGCAGCTAACAGATCTGAAAAAGGCGAGTTGCCACGAAGGGAACACCACCGAAATGCCACTCCAGGCAATAATTTAATTCGTTTTTGCACACCTAACACTTCTTCCAGTGATCGCGTGATTCGTTGAACTTTCTGCGCCTCTTGAATGAAGTTTGCTTATTGCTGCAGCCTCGGTTGTTTTCTACGTAACCACAATGTTGTCAAGGCAGCCGAGACGCACAGTGCAATGAAGCGAGCACCTATGTAGTGACGGGGAATGAAACCTGTGTGCTGATAATTCGTCAATGGAGAAATTTTAGTTACATACGGTGATGTGCTTATGTAACGAAACTTTTAAAGTGATAGCTTTCCTTGCCTCATACGAGGGGTTTCCTGGTCCTTCATTGTCTCACCGCACATGTAAACTCCTATTGCATGGCAGGCGTGAAAATGAAGAAGGAATGTAGAGAGAGCGCCGCGGAGGCGTATAGAAAGGTGATATAAGGACAGTGTATAGAATGAGGCTTTTAACTGCTTTCGAAATGCACCCAGATACAAGGGTAAAATATTTGTCCAGAAACCACAGTTGGTTATCGTCAGTCCTAAGGTAATAAGAGAACGCTTCTAGAAATTTATTCGCTATATTTGCTATTCGCATTATTTTATGTTTGATTTAAACGCTATTCGATATGTTCTTGACGTTTAGGCATATTTAGTGTAGTAATGATATTCAGGTACGTTTGTTGTCTCATTGCGTACTGCCATAGAGATACAAAGCATAGTCAGTGCACTGCTGGGTAGTTATAGAAAGGA
>NC_051158.1:188474385-188496839 GCF_013339745.2 Dermacentor silvarum
GGCTATTGATGATGATGGATTGAAGCACCCTGTATATGTTCGCATTTCTTAAGCAAGTGAATTTTTGGAGCAATCATGTGCGCACAACCCAGAGCCCACATAGAGATAGGAACTCTTGATGTAAAACTACTAAATCATATATTGGCGTCTTACTTCTGTAGCAGCCACGCAATTGTTCGAACAATTGTTTAGCGAGTTATTCTTACGTATCGAATAGGCGAGTTTCTAGCCTTTATTGAGAGCCGTTCCTGTAGGTATGACAACCCTTAAAATGTGGGTAAATCCCGAAGACAGTGCAGTCGGGTAATGTGGGCAGAAGAGGAGTCGGATGAGTAATGTGAGTCGGAAGATGATGCAGTAAAACAAAATGAAGCAGTCCGACTCTCCGCCCCCTCTTCTCATGCGAGGGATGACGCGATAAAATCCAATGTTCATGACTCCGCCGCATCCTCATTTCCAACTCGCTCAAGAAGAAATTGTCTTTGATCGATTTCAACTAGAGGTTCAATGACCTTATTACCCCTTTAAAAACTACATGACGTCCCTAGGCTGTTATCAGAAATTATTTGATCAGCCGGGTGCATCCAAAGCGCAAAAATAAAGCGGTGAAGGAAACTTCAGGAACTCACGAGATGAACGAGCACGCGCTGATGTGCACTAATTCTAGATTGTGGTAAGCAAACTTTGAGATAAGCTTCGTTCATTATGCAGATATTGTCATGCATGATTCGTTCAAGTCTGTGTTATTTTATGTTCTAACCTGAGTACTCACCCTTCCCATGACACTTTTCCGTCACTGCATATTGCTTTTGTGCAATTTCCAAGCACTGGATGGTTGACAGTTTTCGATTCGCCATTTTGCATAGTACTCCCGCCGACATCACAGGTACCTGAAAGTAGCGTTGTGCAAGATATCTCAGATCGTTTACCAAGACAGTCGGGGAGTAATATTTTTCGATGAATCAATCGCACAACGCACATTTGATGAATCCAATGAGATATGGTGATCTAATATGTGCTATAAACTTCAGACTTATCTCGCGATTCCTTTTAGAGCTAAAGAAGTGTACAGAAGTGGTAGCGGTGCTCTGAGAATAAGAGATGTCATTAAAATATTTCACCGTCGAGAAGTGGAGCCCACGCTCCACTTCTCGCCGGCTGCGGTGAGTGGCATGACCACCTCTCCCCGTTAGCTCATCCGACTAGCCTCTGCGCTGGAGTTCAGTCACATGTGTTGCGTTGGAGATGGAGGACACAGGAGGGTGTTGTCGCCGACACTGAAAAACAAAGTCTGATGCAAAATTGCCAGTGCTGAGGTAACTTTTATCGGCGCGTAGGTCGGTGAACGGCGCTGCTGTGTGGTAGATGCGGCGAAGACTTCTCGTGCGACCGCGTCTCCCAAGAAAGCTGCTCGTTTAGCTAAGATTTGCGAGTATCTTGTGCTGTTATATCAGAAAGCTGATAGCTATCAGCTAAATATTTGGGCAGCTAGGGCGCATCAATATCGACTCACCTATCAGTAGTCACCTATCAATATCGTACCTATCAAGTCACCGTAGTAGTGGCTAGAAGACGCCGCGCTGCGCGTTTTGAAACGCAGGTATTGGCGAAACGTAAGCTCGTTGAAAACGAGGAAGCTGAAGAACGCCTACCTGCTGACTTAGTGAGTATATACACGGCCGCTGGATAAAAAAAGGTCACCTTTTTTTTATCCAGCGGCCGTGGTATAGACAACCACAGCACCGCGTGGGGGCGCTGCTGTCCCAGTCATGGAGTGTGGTACTCTCACGAGTGAAGCCGACGGGAGCGGACGTGTCGAGTCGAGGTGCCATTTCAGCGCAGCAGGAGCAGCGTGCCAAAGAGATAAGTTTTGTTATTTTATATTTCACTTTTTGGTTTTTTTAGGAGGGTTAGCTTAGCCAAACAATCTTTATAAATTATTTTAATGCTTTCTCACTTTCTTGGTCTTCTCGCTTAGATAAAAGTAGGTAAAGAAATTTTTTTTTCTTTTCCACATCTACGCCTTGTTAGTACGAGATGATGGTTGGTACTAGGGGGAACCCACGCGTGCGTTGTTCTGAGTGCGAGCGTTCCTACGCGCTGGAAGAAACGCGGTTTAAATCAGCACGCGAAGCGAATGGCGCAGATTTTATCTGTAGGATGTGTGTGCTAGGGTCGCGGCTAGACCGCCTAGAGCAAGACAAGGATAAGTTAGCTAAGCGGGTTGGAAAGCTAGAAAAGGAACTTCAAATCGAGCAGAAGCAGAGGAAGAAGGCAGAAGAAAAGCTAGCTAACGCAGAAATCCAGCTGAGCGCCACCATTCTGCAAAGCAATGATGAACGCATCGAGGCGAGCACCGCGAACGGAGCTGGCTCCGATGCGAGTGCAGAGACAGCCGAACCCGCCACGCCGGGAAGCAGTGGCGGAAACGTCAGTGATAATCACGAAGGGGATACCACTGACGCGGCCGGGGAAGAAAACAAAGCCAAGGGCAAGAATAAGAAAGGAGGGGAGGGCATTGTGACTTCGGGGGCAGCTTTCGGCGGTGAGGGGGAAGGAAAGCGTCGAGTTGTCTTTGTTGGGGATTCCAACATGCGTAAAGTAGAACCGGCGATAGCAGAGAGGGTAGGGGCAGACGAACGAGTCCAGGTTAGCGCGCTTCCGGGAAAGCCGATTAGAGAGGTGATCGCGAAGGCCAAGGAACGCATGTGGGACACAATGGAGGAGAGACACCTAGTGGTGATAATGGGCGGAGTGATTGACGTACTGAACGGACGAGGAGCAGGAATCACAAAGCAAATAGCCAAAGGGGTCACCGACCTGCGGAATGTTTCAAAAGAAGTACAAATCGCGGTGTGCACGGTGCCAGAGGTTGAAAGGCAGGGTTATAAAATTGAAAGGGCAGTTCTTGCAGTAAACAGGGAAATTTGGACTCTAGCTAAAGCAATGAATTTTACGGTCATTGACATCAACCGTGAAGTGCACCGAGCAGGCCGCGAAGGCGCTTTTGTGCGTGACGGGATACATTTTAGTGAAAGTGTAGCAACACCGGTCGGAAATCGATTCGCGGCACGAGCTGTAGCTTTTTTAGGCGGGCCCCAGGCAATCAGGAAGCAGGATTGAGTATTGAACATAGCGAAACACCAGTAAAGGGCAGAATTAGGCGACCAGGAGTCAGGAAAAGACGCAGAAAGGATAAGAATAGAGAAGGTAAAATTTGCTACATTAACATGCAGGGTGGTCGTAAGCAGGAAAAATGGCTGGAAATTCAAACGCAACTGAATGATGAAGCGATTAGTGTGTACGCCTTGACCGAAACGCATCTACGAGATTTGGAGCAGCCGCCTGTTATTGACAACTTTGTATGGGAAGGGTGCAACAGAATGACCGGGTCAAGGAAAGGCGGAGGCGTAGGCGTACTAATTAGGCGAGGTCTGAAGTGGCGAAGGGTAAACGAGACATGTAAAGAGCATTTATGGATTAGTGGTACATGGCAAGGTAAAAAGACGTGGCTGGGAGTAGCTTACCTGTGGACAGGTAGTGATAGCAGGGAAAAAAATAAGGAATTGGTCGATTGCATTAGAAGCGATATTAATGAGTTCAGTAACTCGGGCCAGGTGATATTAGTGGGAGATATGAACGCGCACATGGACGATTTAGACGGATATACTGATTACAACGGCTCTCTAGTGCTGGATTTGTGTGATGAACAGAACCTTATAGTAGTTAACAGGGAGAATAAGTGTCATGGACAGGTAACGTGGCAATGCGGAAACAGGCAGTCATGTATCGACTACGCCTTAGTCTCAGAAATGGTCTACGAACAACTGGACCAAATGATAATAGACGAAAATGGAAAAAATAGCCTGGGAAGCGATCATAGACGTTTAGCATTAAAGTTTGGGAGAGATACCAGCGCAGAACATGAACCAATAGCCTCAGAGTTTTTAAAAATGAATGACGAGCAAATAACAGAGATCGCAAACAACATAGAGAAGAAAATTGAGGCTTTTCCTACAGCAGTCTGGGAATATAAGGAACTGGTGGAGGTTATGCAGCATGAAATAAGGCGGACACGGCAATACAATTGTTGGATTGGAAAGAGGAAACCACGTAAGTGGTGGAACAAGGAAATTAAACAAGCTATAGAAGAGCGTAAAGAGGCATCTAGGGTTCATCGAGAAGCCAAAAAGTTGGGATTACAAGAAGAAGAGGTGCTCCTTAGATGGAATACGTACCGAGAAAAGAAAAGGGTTGCGAGTGAGCTCGTGCAAGAGAAAATTAAATGCGCAAGTGAACGTTGGGTGCATAACATTCACAAAAGAGACAAAGGCGCCCCAAAAAGATTCTGGAACCATATAAAAGCACTCGGAGCTCCAACTAGAAACTCGCAAACGGCTATAAGGGATGAAGACGGTAACATCTATGAAGGCGATGATGCGCTGCGGTACATCACAGACGTTATCAGGCATAACTTCGGTACGAGAAAAAGCGTAGTTCAGACAACAGATCCAGCAACAACAGAGAGGCCTGAGAGATCAAAATTCAGCATAGAAAGCTTTTATTGGAAAAAGGCAGCAGAAAATGTCCCTAACAACACGGCAGCAGGACCCGATGAAATCCCAATACAGCTAATCAAAAACCTCGGTCCAAAAAGCAAGGCACTGCTGACTAATGCCATAGAGCAAGTGATTAGAACAAAGAATATTCCCGTTGGATGGCGTGAAAGCAAGATGAATCTTATCTACAAAGGCAAAGGAGATAAGGATAAGACGAGCTCGTACAGGCCAGTTACAGTAACGTCGGTGATATATAGAATGGCAATGCAAGCCATAAAATTAGAACTGTCGAAGTGGGTGGAGGAAAACGGTGTATTGGGGGAACTACAGAATGGGTTCAGGCCAGGCAGACGCTTAGAAGACAATATGTTTGTACTAACTCAGTGCATAGAGATTTCAGTAGCTCAGAAAAGACCTTTATGGATAGCATTTCTAGATATTAAAGGAGCTTATGACAACGTAGACAGGGAATTGTTGTGGGATATTCTTCAATACGAAGGCATAGATGACGATTTCGTGGAGCTGCTGAGGGAGATATATCGAGACAACCAAGTACAAGTGGCATGGGAAGGCCGAAAAGGAAATGAAATGGTGGGAATTCACCAAGGATTGAAGCAAGGATGCCCTCTGTCACCATTGTTGTTCACGCTTTACGTCAAGGGCATAGAAAGACGACTGGAAAACAGCGAATTAGGTTTTGATTTATCCTACATGCGTAATGGACAAATGGTGCAACAGAAGATCCCTGGACTGATGTACGCAGACGACATTGTGCTACTAGCGGACAATAAAAAAGATTTACAGATACTTGCGAATATCTGTGGGAACGCAGCGACAAATCTAGGCCTTAAGTTTAGCACAGAGAAATCAGGGATTATGATCTTTAATGAGCACACGAGTAACTTCGTGGTGTCAATTCAACAGCAAGTAATACCCATAGTGAAGCAATATAAGTACCTCGGCGTACACATAAACGAAGGAAAGAATTACTCAATCAACCACCAAGATAATCTGAAAATAAAGGGGAAGCGGAATGCAGCATTAATGAAACACAGAGCACTGTGGGGCCACAATAAGTATGAGGTGGTGCGTGGAATCTGGAAAGGAGTAATGGTGCCAGCGCTAACATTCGCAAATGCCATTATATGCTTAAAATCGGATATATTGGCGGGTTTGGAAGTTAACCAAAGATCAGTAGGCCGGTTGGCTTTGGGAGCACACGGTAATACGACAAATGAGGCAGTGCATGGAGACATGGGTTGGGCCTCTTTTGAAGTCAGAGAAGCACAAAGCAAAATTAGTTTTGAAGAAAGGCTCAGGAACATGGATGAAAATAAATGGGCAGCTAAAGTGCACAAGTATCTCTACATGAAAAGCGTGGACACAGAATGGAGGAAGAGGTCAAGGAAGTTGGCAACCAAGTACAGGATAATCGAAACTGTAAATAGACAACCAGGGGTCATCAGAAAGAAAGTGAGAGAAATAGAGACCGTGAATTGGATGCAAAGAATGGAAACGAAAAGGACAATGGAGATTTACAAGAATGAGAAGAAAGAAATTAGAAGGGAAAATCTGTACGATAACACAAAGGGCAGTGCCTTGCTATTTGAGGCTCGAGCCGGTTGCCTAAGGACGAAAACATATCGGAACAAATATTCGGAATTAGATGAGACATGTGTATGCTGCAGTAAAGATCCAGAGACCACTCAGCACATCCTAATGGAATGTGACGGGATCCACCCAGCGAGAACCGTAGGTAACGTGCAACTCCCAGAAGCGCTTGGGTTTAAAGTGGAAGGAAACATAAACAGATCAGCCGTAGAGATCAGCAAGAGACGATTAGAGTACTGGTGGAAAAAAAGTAGGGAAAAGATGGATGCGACCTGATCTCTTAAAATCATAGGCAGCGGTACAAGGTAAATTTTTGAAAAAGAAAAATAATGATAGGTATACAAAAATGCAAGATAAAGAACATGTATAGTATACCTGATTAAATCAAGCAGGCTAGGTGACTATTTGTCGCCGCCCCGTTTCAAAGGGGATGCCAATAAATCATCATCATCATCATCATGGACGCCACCTACAACAAAAAATTATAACTGCCAGGGGGGCAGCGCGCGGTCCTCTTCCGTTGGGCTGCACTGTGGAAGCATGATTTTCGATCTGCATGCGTAACCTTTAGAGCGATGGTTTTCCACAAGGGCTTTGTTTCAAAGTATATTGTCACGTAGTAGTGACGCTGAAGTAAACAGTCGTAAAACTGTGTATGACGAAACTGATTCTTTATTGGGCGAACCTGTGCCCACAAAAGCAAGCTACACTCGAAGCACAACGATAGCGGCGAACACAGTCGGTGATCGTCGAAAATCTGATCAGCGGCGAAACGCGTGGGCTTTTATACCTGAGTCATCGAAGGTTCCAGATTAATCCTTGATGTCCGCGTGTCTTCCAGAAAGTTCTAGAAAATTCGCGTCGCTCATACAATCAGATTTCATGAGTGTCGGTGACCACAGACGAAGGATAGAAGCATCGATAACGTTCGAGAAGCTTCCGATGCAGGCGCGTCCTGCGCCGAGCGATAACGTTTAACACTTGTTAGCCGGTGGAAAGCGGCCACCGGTGAAAGATAAACATGTATACGTGTCAATATGTACACCTTCCAATCTTAATCAAACTCGAACAATTATTTTCACTGTTGAAACACAGAAAAAAGCACAGCTGCCCTGCTTCGTTACATCGACGATGGTGGACCTATCATGGAGGGAAGTGCTTGTGCATACAAAATACGCTTGTCGAGCTATTTTATTGCGATAGCAATTATATGAACACTCCAAGCGAATTTCTGCCGTCGGCATCACCGTTGCCGTGAGATTCTGTATAGAGTCCAACGGCGATGAAATCATCGCCGCGCGCCGTGTGCTGTATGTGCGAGTGAACGCGCGCGAGGGACGCGCGCTTTCACGGTAAGCGAAGTCACGGCGGAGAGCAAACGCGACTTCTTCCGTCGCGCAAAAGGCGGTGGGGGGGACGGGAGGGAGGGGAGGCGACGTTTAGCTGCAGCACCAAATGCGTATTTATATTAAAAAATGTCACAGTTTCGCCCTAAGGGCGAAGCAATCTATGCGATAGCAACACAGCAATGTCACACGAAGTAAGGTGAGCGGCTTTGTTAGCAATATGAATTGTAGTAAACATGAGCTGATTAAGTAAGCAGGTGTGCTGCGGCGTAAATAGAGCGACATGAAGAGACACTCGATGACCACGAGAAGGCGCGTGTGAAACGGTGGTGTTGATGAGAAGCGCTTCCCGTGGGCAGCGCGTGCGAAGGGACACACCTGTAGCGCTGTACTGCCGATCCGGGCCGCATTGCATGTGTAGCGTGCGTTGGAAAATGTGGCCCGACTATTACTAACTGAATGAACAAGCGTGGTGTGAGCGCGCACAAACAAACATTAATAAATCACACTGAATGAATGCAGACAACGACTGCCAAAACGCTGGCAGCAAGCGCATACGCCGCAGCGGGTGAAGGTACGTGCGGTCTATCGCTTCAACGGAAACTGCGCGGTACAGTAATTTACGGTGATACAGTAATTTTCCATCGAAACAATTGTTTCTATCACGTCAGTAAATCTTTTTACGTAATGAAATAATTGCAATTGTGGCCTAAATGAAAGAGATTACGAATACTTATGGTAATTTATTCCTTTTAAATAAAATTCGTTCAGGCAGCAGGAGGTTATGTCTACTATTAGGAGTCTGCCACGAGTGTGGGTACTTTTATCTTATATGCGTTCTGCTAAACTTATTTTGCGTGCTGTCAATGCTGGCAGGCTATCATTTAATAATTGTCACCCTCTATTTGAACTTTTCTCTCACTTTACCTCCCCCAGCCCTCTCTTTCCAGCGTACCGTAGCACACCGGATCTTCCCATCTGATTAGCCTCCCTGCCTTTCCCCTTTCTTTTCCCCATCTCTCTCTCTCTCACTCTCTATTGTCACTCTGAGCACTGCGTTTGTTGTTACGATATGTATTCATCCACTCAAAATGGACAGATCATTCACACTATTTTTCGGTGTTATCCTACATGTGATAAATATGCGTAAAGCTGTGCTGTTCTTCTTGTGCACAGCGGTGTGAAAAGTGTTCGATTATAATAAAATGTGGAGTTTAACATTCAAAAAGTAAAAGGTGGACGATGAGGGACACCGTAGGGGAGGACTCATGACTTATGTTCTCCACCTGCAGTTCTTAACTCTGCATTAAAAGCAAGGTACACAAGCGTTTTTGCATTGAATCTCTATGAGAATGCGTCCGTCGTTTCTGGGAGTCTAACCGATGGCCTCGTTCTAAGCAGCACGGATTGATTAAGCAGACCAAATGTGACATGAAAGCAATGAGTTCAAACTCAGGTCCATTTATACAACTCACTTTAACTGCCAACACAGTGTATCTCTCCCTGATTTCACCAGAAGTTGGATGCCTGGGATTGACGGGGCCTATTTACATTTAAAGATTCTTGTTTATTTTGTATTCTTACCACCACTTGAAAGAATCAGCTACACCACCCTTCCCCCTTCTTTCATCACTAATTCATCTAAACACCCTAGTTTTTCAGCATTTAGACTTCTGTCATCCTACTCTAGACCCATACTTCGCAATTTCACAGCCGCGTGTTTCCATCGAACATCCGTGGCAGTTCTCTCGATGAAGACAAGCCCTATTGTTGAAAGGCTGGCTTGAGAGGTACTCCTTCCCCAACCACTGTTGATCTTTTACTGAAATTGTATAAGAAAACGACCATGTGCAGCGAGAGCGGGGTGTTGCTAGCCAAGCTATATGCGGAAGGAACTGGTGATAACACCAGCGTGAGTCCCCCTCGCTCCGATAGGGGAAAGACAAGTGCTGGTGTCGGCGCGAAAACTTGGCGTGTGGTTGTCTATAGAAGGTCAGGATCGGTCATGAGCGCGCGTCTCACGTTCGTAAACGTGACGCGTGCTCCTGAACCACCATGAGGAGGTTCGCACTGGCAGCAGCCACCATGTTTAGGGTTTGCGGTTTTCGGTGGATCTCTGATAGGTATAAACGCTGTGCTTCTCACTCCGTAGTTTGGAAAGAACTCTATCTTACACGGAGCTTATGTTGGGGGGTAATGGGTGTCATCCTAAGGGCAATGCGTTCAGGAAGTTTAAGATTTCTTGCTTAATTATTGATTCATGTTACCTACAGAATATAGGCGGGACACAAGGAGAAGACGCAGACATATCAAACGCTGCTGTCGCCATCTTCTGTGTACCGTCTATATCGTGGTGGTCACATGAATGAAGCGTTCGCACTACGGCTCAATATCGACTAGGAGTCCAGCGAAATCAATGGGGCACGTGAGCCCTGTGAGCCACTAAAGGTAGCTAATGTGCAGATTGTGAGCTATACCCTACGACGTATCGCTCCGGGCCTGCGCCGCTTTCTCTTGGAAGAAGGACGCAGATGACGCGGAACATATGAGGATGCAAGCTAAGGGTGCTTCTGATCGTCTGAAATCGCGCGTCACGATGAACCTATGCAAATAATTGGCCCATAGGAAACGTTGTTCGCTGAAGCTTTGAGCTTGATCATGGCAGGTGGAGGCAGCGTTACTAGACTAGGAAACTTCTGTGAATGCGTGTCCCCCCACCGATTCTCATATCTCGTGGCGCTGCTGCCGCACCTTGCTCGGCGCGGACGGGGCGGCGAAGCACTGTCCGCGGCTGTTCACGTGGTTTGATGTATGGGGTTTATGCATGCGTGTTTTGCTGCAGTCTCGGTGCTTTTTGCGACACTCTTGTGCGTGTTTGATGCCATGTGCATTTTGAGGAGCTCATCAAATTTTATTTGGTCACGCGAATGCATTCTTAATCGCTGTTCCTGGAGCGAGAACGCACCATGAATGTGCAAGCAAAGTCTGTTTGCAAGCGAGCAAAGCTCATTTTGAAAATCGTACTTGTAAATGTGGTGCTCTGATGAAATAAAATTGTGCTAGCTTCATTTTTTTAACAGCGGAGCTGTTTAAGCTCTTCGTTGCGCCGCGTAGCGTAGACTAGAAATGTGGGCCGATCCTGGAGGGTGTGCAGAAAGGGTCCAAGCACAATGGCACATACCACTGGGAGCTAGCAAAGCTCTTGAAGCTCAAGGATGGTCCGTCGAGTGTACGCCGCAAAACGTCCGCCTGACGATGACGTCACCATGCGTCGCCTAGCAACGCTTCGCCCCAGCTGCGCCGACCGCGCCGAGCTTCGTCACAGCAGCGTGAACCGTGACGTCATCGCGCGCACAGTATCACTTCGCCTTAGCTTTGCCGAGCCATGACGTCACCGCACCCTGCGGAGTGGTTGCCGCGGCTGCGCAGAGACGGAGCTAAGCCGTGACGTTTAATTACCTTCGCGTTAATTACCACCAGAGGTAGTGGTTCCGACTCCCACTAATGGTTGTCTGTTCGAGTGCTGTAATGAACTCTATCCTATTTAAACATGTGCCTTAACTCTACGTTAACTAACTCTCCCTTAATTAACCTCGCCTTAGTTCAGACCAAAGGTAGTGGTTTCGACTCCTACCAAATGTGGTTGGCTCGACTGCCTTTACCTTAGGCAGTCGAGTCGAAAAGCTATACCTTAGTTAACTCTACCTTATTTACCTATATCTTAATTAACCTCGTATTATTTAACACAAAAGGTCGTACGTACGACTCCCACCAAAAGTCGTGGGTTCGATTGTCTTAATTAACTCTATCTTATTTAACTGGGCCTTAAATACATTCGCCTTAGTTAACCCCAATAGTAGTGGGCGCAGGTGCCTTTTTTAACTCTATCTTAATACCTGTGCCTTAATCAACTTCGCATCATTTCCCTTTGCCTTAATCCACTTCGGCTTTATTAACTTTTCCTTAATTAACTATGTCTTAATAGACATCATTAACTGCCTCGATTGGTTCACTTGGGCTCCCTTGACTTTTTGAACCATCGTGCGGTCTGGCCACCGCCACCTACGTTGGATTTTCCGCCTCATGAGCCATATACTGCGTTCGCATTATTAATTCATCATCAGCATCATCAGCCTATATTTATGTAGACTGCAGGACGAAGGCCTCTCCCTGCGATCTCCAACTGCCCCTGTCTTGCGCTAGCCGATTCCAACTTGCGCCTGCAAATTTCCTAACTTCTTCACCCCACCTAGTTTTCCGCCGTCCTCGACTGCGCTTCCCTTCTATTGGTATCCATGCTGTAACTCTATTGGTCCACCGGTTATCGCTCTACGCATTACGTGGCCTGCCCAGCTCCATTTTTTTTCTTCTCTTAATGTCAATTAGAATGTCGGCTATCCCCGTTTGTTCTCTGATCCACACCGCTCTCTTCCTGCCTCTTAACGTTAGACCTAAGATTTTTCGTTCCATCGCTCTTTGTGCGGTCCTTAACTTGTTCCCGAGCTTCTTTGTTAACCTCTAAGTTTCTGCCCCATATGTTAGCACCGGTAGAATGCAATGATTGTACACTTTTCTTTTCAACGACAGTGGTAAGCTCCCAGTTAGGATTTTGCAATGCCTGCCGTATGCACTCCAACCCAATTTTATTCTTCTGTAAATTTCCTTCTCGTGATCAGGGTCCTCTGTGAGTAATTTACCTAAATAAATGTACTCCTTTACAGGCTCTAGAGGCTGACTAGCGATCCTGAATTCTTGTTCCCTTGCCAGGCTACTGAACATTACCTTTGTCTTCTGCATATTAGTCTTCAACCCCACTCTTACACTTTTTCGGTCGAGGTCCTCAATCACTTGTTGTAATTCGTCCCCAGTGTTGCTTAATATGATAATGTCGTCTGCAAACCAAAGGTTGTTGAGATATTCGCCGTTGATCCTCACTCGTAAACCTTCCCAGTCAAAGAGCTTGAATACTTTTTTTAAGCATGCAGTGAATAGCATTGAGGACATTGTGTCTCCTTGTCTAAGCCCTATCTTGATAGGTAGCTTTCTACTTTTCCTGTGGAGTACCAAGGTAGCTGTACAATCTTTGTAGATATTTGTCAAGATATTTATGTATGCCTCCTGTACTCCTTGATTACGCAATGCCTCCGTGACTGCTGTTAGCACTACTGAATCAAATGCCTTTTCATAATCAATGAAAGCATTGATCTCTGCAGAACTTCGCAGATTTCTCGATTACCTGAGTGATGGCATGGATATGATCTATCTTACAATATCCCTTCTTGAACCGGCCTGTTCTATTCGTTGATTGAAGTCAAGTGAATTGAAGTCAAGTGAAGTCAAGTCAATAAACCAAGAAAACAGGCTGGCTTCAGGAAGGTATATTGCACGATTGATCATATTCACGTCATCACTCAGATAATCGAGAAATCTGCAGAGTTCTGCCGAGATCAATTATGAAAAGGCATTTGATTCAGTAGAGATAACAGCAGTCATTGAGGCACTGCGTATTTAAAGATTACAGAAGGCATAAATAATTATATTGCAAGATATCTTGGTGAATATGTTATACAATACTGAGAGCAAGCTAATGAGCCTCTAATTCTTCCATTCTTTAACGTCTCCCTTCTTATGGATGAGTATAATGTTGGCGTTATCCTAGCTTTCTGATACACTTGAAGTCGTGAAGCATTGCGTATAAAGGGTTGCAAGCTTTTCAAGCGTGATATCTCCTCCATCTTTGATTAAATCAACCGTTTTTCCATCTTCCCCAGCAGCTTTTTCTCTGGTCATGTCTTGCAAGTCCCCTTAACTTCATCGATAGTTATACGAGGAACCTGTGTATCCTGTTCATCACTACTTTCAATGAAAGTAGCTTGGCTGCTGTGGGAACTGTACAGGTCAGTATAGAATTCTTCCACTGTTTTAAATGTGAGGCATTTCTTGGCGAACATGTGCTACTTTGACAGTATCTATCTATCTATCTATCTATGTATCTATCTATCTATCTAGCCGCCTGCGTCGTTGTGCTCTCATGGTCGTTTCGTTATGTACCAAAATTGGCATACTATCACAAGAGTATATGACGAACCTGAATAATATGTCATGACATGAATGTCATGACAAGCGTGTCATGTAGGTCATAAAACAGCCGCCTACGTCTTAGGGCTCTCATGGTTGTTTCGTGAACTTGGTAAGTACCAACATTGGCATAGTATGACAGGAGTGTATGACGAACACAAGTGATAGGTCATGACATAAATGTGATGATATTCGTGCCATGTAGGTCATGATAATGACCCAGCAAAACAGATTCACACTCAAGAACCACTTAAATGGGTTCGGAAGTGGGTACTAAGTGATGGAAACACGAAAGGATGCTGGTACAAGTCATATAGTGATGAGCATTACTCAGCAAAAATGACAATGACTCAGCGAAAAAATATTAACACTCAAAAGCCACTCAAGTGGGTTCTGACGTGCATACTAAGTGAAGGAAACACCAAGGGATCATGGTAGAAGTCATAGTCATGAGCATCACTCAGCAAAAATGGCGACTCAGAAAAAAACAATTAACACTCAAAAACCTCTGAAATTAGTTCGGACGTGGGTACTAAGTGAAGGAAACACTAAAGGATGGTGGTAGAAGCCATAGTCATGAGCGTGACTCAGCAAAAATGACAATGACCTAGCGAATTATGACTAACACTCAAAAACCCCTTGAATGGGTTGTGACGTGGGTACTAAGTGAAGGAAACACTAAAGAAATTATAATGGTAGAAGTCATAGTCATGACCATGACTGAGAAAAAATGACAATGACTCAGCAAAGAAGATTAATACTCAAAAACCACTCAAATAGGCTCGGACGGGGGCACTAAGTGAATGAGACACTAAATGATTGCGGTAGAAGTCATAGTCATGAGCATGAGTGAGAAAAAATGACAATGACTCAGCGAAAAAAAGATTAACACTCGAAAACCACTGGAATGAGTTCGGACGTGGACACTAAGTGAAATAAACACTAAAGGATTATTGTAGAAGTCAAAATCATGAACATGACTAAGCAAAAATGACAATGACTCAGCAAAAAGAATAATACTCAAAAAACCGCTGAAATAGGCTCGGACGTGGGTGCTAAGTGAATGAGACACTAAATGATTGTGGTAGAAGTTATAGTCATGACCATGACTCATCAAAACTAATAATGACTCAGCGAAAAAAGATTAACACTAAAGAATGTCAGTTTCGCCCTAAGGGCGAAGCAATGAATGCGACAGCAACACAGCAATGTCATACGAAGTAAGGTCAGCGGCTTTGGTAGCAATATGAATTGTAGTAAACATGAGCTGATTAAGTAAGCAGGTGTGCTGCGGCGTAAGTAGACCGACATGAAGAGAGACTCGATGACCACGAGAAGGCGCGTGTGAAACAGTGGTGTTAAAGAGAAGCGCTTCCCGTGGGCAGCGCGTGCGAAGGGACACACCTGTAGTGCTGCACTGCCGATCTGGGCAGCATTGCATGTGTAGCGTGCGTTGGAAAATGTGGCCCGACTATTACTAACTGAATGAACAAGCGTGGTGTGAGCGCGCACAAACAAAGACGAATAGATCACACTGAATGACTGCAGACAACGACTGTCAAAACGCGGGCAGCGAGCATATCTACGCCGCAGCGGGCGAAGGTACGCGCGGTCTATCGCTTCAACGGAAACTGAGCGGCGAATGCACGGCGCATAAAGGTCAGAGCCGTGTGGAGATAGACGGTGCGGGCGGGCGAGCGAGCGACGAGCGCGGTTGTTGGCAGAGTAGAAGTGCGCCCCCCCCCCCCCTCCGCGCTCCCTCCGGCGCTGGCATTCCGCTTCCTCGCTTGCGCGTGGGTGATTGAGTGCGTTCGCTCTCCCTGATAGCGCGCGTCCCCGCACGCTTCCGCTCGGGCATACGGCGCGCGGCGAAGATTTTATCTATAGGGAACCTCACGGCGACGGCGACGGCGACGGCAGAAATCCGGTTGAAATGTCCATATAATTGCTATCGCAATAAAACCAAGGGAATGGGTTTGGATGTGGTACTAAGTGAAGGAAAAGGCTAAAGGTTGATGGTCGAAGTCATAGTCATGAGCATGACTAAGTCTTGCGCTTTAAGATATCTTAGGTGTTGCTAAAGGGACTCCTGAGGACTCATGACATGAATGCCATGGCAGGCGTATCATGTAAGTCATGAAAGAGCCGCCTACGTCTTGGTGCTCTGATGGTTGTTTGGTTAACATGGTAGGCTCCCCGCACACTGCTTCGCGTGAGATCGATTCCCACAGGGCGTGGGATCGGCCGGCTTTTTTACTGTGTCATCGAAATTTCTGATGATATTACCCTGCTTATATTTCAGTGAATACATCTTGCCTTGTCGTATGAAGTTTTCTTCTGACTGATTTCATGTTGCGACAATATTTTACGGTTTCCTGAATCTTTCCCGCGTTATAATTACGTATATTCCTTACTTTCTTCTTTTTGATGAGTTGCATAATTAATTATTTAGTACTAATCAGCTGTTACTGATTAGCACCCGCAGTACTAATCAGCTGTTGCTGATTAGAAGAGCACAGTGGGTGGCCAGGGCTGCTGGGGACCTGGACTAAGGACTCCAACAGTGCCCTCCGGGGGAGCTCAGCAGCATTTTCACAGCTCAGTAAAATTTTCAATCAGTCTGATAAACGCAAGGCTATACAAACATTAAAAAAGCTATCGATGAAAACACTGGCTGCGTTCGTAAGTTGCGAAGTCGGAGGACCCGAACGCCTTCGTCAATGCAGAGTGGCACGCGTGTAGAACTGCCTCAAGCGCTACAGCCCTCTGGCGGCAAACCAAGGCCGGGGGCCGCCTGCGATATACGGCGTCCATGGAGAGTTCAACAACTGAACCTAGTCTAGTAACGTTGAGTGGAGGCGAGTTTTCTGACAAAAATAATGCAGCACTGAGGTGAATAATTCGAATCCACTTCCGGAGTGTGCCCTACCGAAGCAGCGTACCACACTGCACACAGTCAGAGCATGCACAGCCACCAAAGCAGCATTAAAGCTGTCGGATGCCGCAAATAAATATTCGTTTTATTGCGATAGCAATTATATGGACACTTCAACCGGATTTCTGCCGTCGGCGTCGCCGTCGCCGTTGCCGTGAGGTTCCGTATAGATAAAATCGTCGCCGCGTGCCGTATGCTCGAGCGGAAGCGTACGGGGGACGCGCGTTATCACGGAGAGCGAACGCACGGCGGAAGGCAAACGCGACCGTTGCGCGACCGTCGCCGTGGGGGTTTGGGAGGGAGGGAGGGAGGGTGGGCGACGCTGTGCTCCTGCACCAAAGGCCTATCTTGCAACCGGGCGCAAGGCGAACTTGCCACTCAATCTCCCACGTGGAAACAAGAAAGAGGGAAGGTAGCGCGGGAGGGAGCGGGGGGGGGGGGGGCGCAGCTCTGCCAACAACCGCGTTCGTACTTTGCCCAGTTGTGTCGCTCGCCCGCACCGTCTCTTATCTCCACACGGCTCTGACCTTTGTATGCGCTGTGCATTCGCCGCTCAGTTTCCGTTGCAGCGACCGCACGTAGTACCTTCGCCCTCTGCGGCGGATGCGCTTGCTGCCAGCCTACAGTCGTTGTCTGCAGTCATTCAGTGTGATCTATTCATGTTTGCTTTGTGCGCTGACACCACGCTTGTTAATTCAGTTAGTAATAGTCGGGACACATTTTCCAAGGCACGCTACACATGCAATGCTGCCCGGATCGGCAGTGCAGCGCTACAGGTATGTCCCTTCGGACACGCTGCCCACGGGAAGCGCTTCTCATCAACACCACCGGTTCACACGCGCCTTGTCGTGGTCATCGAGTCTCTCTTCATGTCGGTCTACTTACGCCGCAGCACACCTGCTTACTTAATAAGCTCATGTTTACTACAATTCATATTGCTACCAAAGCCGCTCACCTTACTTCGTATGACATTGCTGTGTTGCTATCGCATTCATTGCTTCGCCCTTAGGGCGAAACTGTGGCATTTTTAAAAAAGCGCGTTCAAGGCGCATTTGCAAGGCATGCCATTGAAGGAGAAGTGCCCGAAGAATGGAGGATAAACACGGGAAAGGGCAAAATGCAGCTGTCATGCATGCACCCGAAAATAAGATTAGTTGTAATCAAAGCCACGTGGTAGACCGACTTCTACACTCACATAAAGAGAAAGGGGGAAAGCAAGAGTCCTTCCTTGAAGAAATTGCCAAACGATACCTTCCGCTCGGCTACGCTCCCCCCAACAATTACCCGAGCATAAAGTGCGAAACCACTCCCGAACCAGACGCTGCCTTCACGGAAGCAGAAGTGCGAGAGGCTCTCACAGCCTTTACAGGAGGTCGGCCTCCGGGCCCCACGGGGCAACCAACTGTTTGTTGCGTAACTTAGACGACCAAGCCATTATATTACTCACGAAAGACATCAACCACGTGTGGGAAACAGGAGAGGTACCAACGCAATGGCGCACTGCCACGGTGGTCCTCATTCCAGAACCCGGCAAGCCACTTAACCTCGACAATTTACGCCGCATCTCCCTTACTTCATGCGTGGGTAAAATAGCCGAGAACGTCATTCAAAATCGAGTGTCACGCTACATTGAGGAACACGAACTCATCCCACGCAACATGGCAGGGTTTCGACCCCACCTATCCACCCAAGATGCCATGTTACTCCTAAAGAGACAGATCTTCGACGTTAAAACAAGAGACGTTCGAGGCATCCTCGCCCTCGATCTCACGAAAGTATTCGACACCGTCTCGCACCGCTTTGTACTAGAGTCTTTGGCAGGCCTCAGCCTCGGCCACAGATTTCAGAAGTACGTACGCTCCTTCCTAAAAGACAGAGAAGCCGGACTGCGAGTCTCACAACTTAAGTCGGACCCCTACACGCTGGGCTCCGTCGGAACACCGCAAGGCTCAGTCCAAGGCTCCATTACTATTTAACATGGTGATGAAGGGACTCGCAGACAAACTACGAGACATCCCGAACGTAAACTGCGCTCTATGCGCCGATGACATCACCATCTGGAGCCCTGGAAGCTCCCTGGAAGACATGGAGCAGGCACTACAGTCTACCCTAGAGGCCGCGGAAGAGTACCTACTAGACACAGGAATGAAACTATCCTCCAAGAAATCGGAACCCTTACTATTTCGCAAGTCTTGTGAAGGAGTCCGATACCCAATTCCTCTAGACGAACTTCCGATTGCACTACACACAAGAGATGTACAACAGATTTCGCGAGTCAACCACATACGCATTCTTGGGCTCCTAATAGAAGCCACCGGATGTCATGGACTGACGATCAAACACTTAACCACCAAAACCGGAAACACGATCAGACTCATCCACAGAGTCTCGGGGCGCAGGAATTAAGGGTCTCTGCGAAGATAACCTTCTGCGCGCATACGACGCGTTCCTTATGAGCCACGTTAATTACGTCGCCTCTGCCCACAACTGGAAGAAAATAGAAAAGCTGAAACTAAACACACTCATGCGCAAGAGCATCAAATTAGTCTTGGGCATTCCACAAAGAGTAAGTACAACAAAGCTTGATCAACTAGGCATGCACAACACTATCGACGAAGTAATCGAGGCTCAGACTATATGGCGCAAATACTCCGCCTGTCCTCGTCCAAAGCTGGTAGACTAATTCTAAACGAAGCTAATGTCTCCCCATCTCCCTATCTCGAGCACCCGTTTACCATACCGAGCGAAATTAGAGACAGCTACAAAGTCTCACCGCTTCCCAGAAACGTCCACCCACAACACAACGTGGGTAGGCGCCGGGCCCGCGCCCGCGCGATTCTCGACCGCACCGATGCGGATCGTGAAGCCACCGCATTTGTGGACCCGACTCAGTACGGCAACACATCGACTTTCGCGATAGCAGTCGTGGCCGGCAATGGAACGTTACTAGAGTGACCTAGAATATGGGAGTGTACAAAGCGCCGGCTCCGGCGAGGGCCTTTTTCTGTGAACTGCCGCGCTGCGTCGCTGCTGCTCCGGACCCGTGGCCTTTTCGCGCTCGCAAAGCGCGCGGGAAGCGAGGGTCGTCTGCTACACGCTGTAGTTTTTTGCGTTCATTTTCCACGCAAATCACTTAAACTCTATTTAACTTCAACAGTGTGGTGCTGCATGGAGCTTACCCATCTTTGAGCGTTTCTTTGTGCTTGGGCAGCTAGATAATGCAAAAACTAACGCATCAAACTCATCAGTGCGGCCTAGCTCCGGTGCTAGAGTTCGGGAACGGTATTACGGTAACTGTGCGTGCGTAGAAACGCGCTAAATGAGCCCGCGCAAGTAAGAACGTAAAACAAGAAACGTTATTCACATGGGTACGTGGGCAATAGCACCATGCTTGCAAGAATAAGAGTAACGAAAAAAGGAAACACTCGCGCAGTCAGGTGAAATACTTACGTGCGTGCAGTGACCGCTTCTCTCACCATTACGCGCTCTTCGCTCGCGGTCAGTAGTGGTTTACAGCTATATGCATATGTATTTATTCGAATATTTTTTAGCCACGACAATATCTTATTATGAACTTAGCAGAGTGAGAAGGTGTAAGGGAAGCAAGAGAAAGAGCAAAGGCGGCCCTAACGCTGCAATATTGTTGCCTTATTTCGCTTCAGAGATTGCGTTCACGAACAATTCTTGCTGTACGCTATCTCTTCAATACAAATATCGTGCATGATGTACCTTAAGGTTCACCGTGAGCAAAGCTTTTTTCAAATTCAGACATTCGAAAGAAAAGCCATTCGATCCCGCCAATATAGCTAAACAAAGATATATTTTTTCTACATTGAAATGAATAGATAGCTGCTACTGGCCTAGCCATTTACTAATTTGTTATGTAAAAGTTATTACCTTAATAGCCTTGTTTTAATAATTCGTGAATCCTCTCTGAAATTACCAACATGTAACTTCTCATTATACCATAGTTATTGCGTAACGTGTGAGTTTTTACGTAAAATAACAAGCATTCAAGGCGCGTTACGATGTTTGTGCTTGCATTATATTGAGTGGAAGATCGTCTTAACGATTACTGTCTTTGATGCGCTACAAATATCGCTATTGATTCTACATATCCCTAAAATAGTGAACTTCAATAACAGCAAAAAATGAAAAGTTTTATGTTCTGGTGATTTGTTGCCGCTTTCATTACATAACTACAAGTACGTAGTTATTAATCAGTAAATATATTTGCTGTGTACGAACCAGCGAGCATATGCAATAAATATTCCTATATTTACTTTCATGTTAAAATTCACTTAGTGTTAGCGCTCTTGTAACACAAGAAGGCGAAAGACGAGTTGCACATACGTAATGCATCATGTTCGTTTTCTGACGCTTAGTCGTAATTATGAAATGAGGCATACGTATACAATGTTGCACTGTTAGCGTTTCATTTATTTTGGGTTGTCTTATTTTTTGCCGCGTATATTTCTCGCGTACCCTTTACCTATACAAGCCGGCCGTGCTATAGCTTAGTGGCTTTGGTAGGTTGTACTGCTAAGCTCGAGGACGCGGGTTCGATTCCCGGCCACGGCGGCTTATATTTCAATGGAGGCGAAATGCATAAAACACCCGTGTACATAGATATAGGTGCACGTTAAAGAACCCCAGGTGGTCGAAATTAACGGAGAGCTCCACTGCGGTGTCTCTCATAGCCATATTGTGATTTTTGGATGTGAAACCCCAGAAGCTATCATTACTATTATTACCCTTTACCTGTGCTCTCAGTTCTTCATGATACAATATGGGTAAGTTCGACACGTTGAGATCGAGATTGGCATTCAACACGTTTTTATCGTCACACCCACAGCATCAGAGGAATTTCTGGCCGTCGTCATATGACCACACGTCATATTGTTATCGTTAATCGTCACGTGAGTGCAAGTATGTCAAGTTACTAATGCCATGACCCCTCAGTCATCTTAGTCGCACATTTGCGCCTTTCCACAGTATACTTTGGTATATATACTAAGTGAACGAGCCGCGAGAGTTACGTGGTTTGTATTTATTTTTGGTATCGCGGCATCGGCTAACAGACACATTCCGCTTCCCAAAAGCCCAGTTAAGGATTTAGCCTTTATAAAGAAACAACAGAGCGCGGGATGCAGTCTTGTAAAGCAAATCGAATGCATGAAATAAAAGAAAGGAAACGATAGGTTGTAAAAAGCGTTAGCATGAGCTAGCCATATCAGCTACGTTCTCTTGGTTATTATTGCGGTCTCCAACTTATTTTCTTCTGCAGCACGTTCACGTTGCTCATTCCAGGCATAACTAAATGAAGTAAGCGCGCGGAATGCGTTACTCAAACAGCCGCGTGAGCGTGGACCAAGTGAGCTAGAAGGAAATAGACAAAATACCCCTATTCACAGCCGGCAAGCGCGTACTCTGTGTGGTGAGTCACTGCGGTATTACCTTGCGGTGACCTGGTGGTTAATATATCCCAAATTATCGCGATGTTGGCTAATAGCAACCAAAATATCAGGCTCGTAGCAGACGCCCGCCGCCTTCGCGCGGATTCCGCAGCGGGGAAAGCCCACGTTGATGATGATTTATTGGCATCCCCTTTGAAACGGGGTGGCGACTAATAGTCACCTAGCCTGCTTGATTTAATCAGGTATACTACACATGTTCTTTATCTAGCATTTTTGTATACCCCCCTCTCATTATCTTTCTTTTTCAAAAATTTAGCTTGTACCGCTGCCTATGATTTTAAGAGATCAGGTCGTATCCATGTTTTCCCTGCTTTTTTTCCACCAGTACTCTAATCGTCTCTTGCTGATCTCTACGGCTGATCTGTTTATCTTTCCTTCCACTTTAAACCCAAGCGCTTCTGGGAGTTGCACGTTACCTACTGTTCTCGCTGGGTGGATCCCGTCGCAT
>NC_051158.1:188496939-188536121 GCF_013339745.2 Dermacentor silvarum
TTCCCGCACTTCAGCGGTATGCGGTATACGACCCCTTCCTCACACTTTACAAAAGGGTTGTATGTATAATAGAACACCCTGCTTTCTTTTGCAAGAACAAAAGTGACTGGAACGCCCTTGTATTTCGTCCCTTACTTTGGGAAATAGCTCGAAACTGGTATGATCCTGGAAATTCAATTCAAGTGGATGCATCTTGCAAACTCACCGGCTACAATTCGTAAATTGCAATATGTGTCGTAAAGTAATAACTAAGAAATTCATTAGTCAATTTTTGTTAATTAGTTGAATATGCGTTTGGCTTTCGCATCCTACTAATGTCTGCATTTTCGAATAACTCAGCTCAACGATAAAAATTACGCTACATGCCACAGGCGATTGTTAAAAATTCCGCAAAGCCTAATTTTGTACACCCGGGTAGAAGCCGCGGTCGTAGAAAAAGGATGAGCTTTTAAGTAATCGTTCAGTAGCGTTGTCATTTAAGAAGCTCTAAGTCAATAAGAAGCTGGGTGGACCATAATTAGAGTTTTTTGAATGTGTACCAAGAGAAGGGAAGCGCAGTCGAGGATGGCAGAAAACTAGGTGGGGTGATGAAGTTAGGAAATTTGCAGACGCAAGTTGGAATCAGCTGGCGCAAGGCAGGGGTAATTGGAGATCGCAGGGAGAGGCCTTCATCCTGCACTGGACATAAATTTAGGCTGATGATGATGATGACGATTACTTGGAATGCACTGGAAGTTATGCGCCCACTTAGAACTTGACATCGTTTTGTATTCTTGCAATTCTGATGCAACATTTCACATGTTTGCGTCATTAGGAAATCACGCATGTGCTCAGAGTATATGAATATGTTGTCTTTCAAAAAATAGACAAGTTCTAAGTCAGCACTAGTCTTTGTCACACCTTCTTTGCAGTTATTTGCCTTACTTCGCACTGTGGTAGAAGAAACAAGTATGAACACTAGCAGTTAAACACTGCGGTATGTGCATACCATTTTTACAAGACCCATGTGAACTTGTCGACGATCTTTAGCGCACTTTGTGTATAAGGCGCAGCCATTGTTAGCACTGACTCTCAGGCTAGCGCCACCTGTAGTAAGAACACCGTCACAAGAACCACAGACGATGAACAGGTAAATGTCTCTCATTTTTTTCAAGCGAATCTTTCTCACACATTCTCTTAAAAAGATGGTTTCAAGTGCTTTCATTTTTCAAATGCATGAGACAGCGGAGCTACCTTTAGGACATGGTATTTCTAATTTCAGACTCGTTTGCGTGGAAACGCGTGACACTGAACTTGCCGCGACATTTCAGGTCTTAACATTTCAGTTGCATTAAGGCCGAATAAAAAGGTTAATCAATGTGGCACTGGATGTCATCAAACATGCTAGTAACTTACAGAATAACTAGTCACGTTTGAATCACTGTTTGCACGAATAAATATCCTTAGGAAATTTTGCCTGGGGATGATAGTTGTCAAGAAATATCCGAGTAAATGCTTCATAATGTCATTGGAGCCTCAGTAATGAAAAACGTGGCAGCCTCGACCGAAGAGCGAAGCGTTGACAGCGATCGCAATATGCTGGTGCGACGTGTTAGCGTGACTCAACGCGCAAGAGCACTCTTTCTCGATAGATGAAAGAGCACCCCGGCTGCCAGGCACCCGAGAGCGCTGACTTGATGAGGAGCACCGCAGTAGTGTTGGAGGCGCAGAGCCTCGATGGTGCTTGAGATGAGAACGACGGAAAACTATCGTGGTTAGTCAGCCCCCAATAAAATGTTAGATAACGTTAACTTTACTTCCACTGATGGTTCACCTCCGATAAGTGCATACACAGAGCAGTTCACAAGTAACTGTAGCGGCGTTCGCACTACGCATGCGTTATAGTGGTGTACTCACAATGCTCATGCCTGCCGCGAAAGGCAACACGCTGCCTTTACGCCGTCACCGAGACAACTGAGTTGGTCATTGCTTCGCTCTTCATGCGATACTGACAAACGTTGAGCAGCTTACCATATCGAGCAGCACAAGGGCACAGAACGCAATGCTGTCTTTAATCTCCGTTCTCGCATGCACACTGTACTATTGTCCGGTGACCAGTCAAATGATATAGCCCATTCATTTTACACAGCGTCAAGAAACACGGACAAGGGACAACTCGGGACAAGCGCTGACTGCCAACAACATCTTTATTGAAGCCTGTGCAAATATATACAATTCGCAACGGGCTGAATGCGAGAAAAAAGATGAAAGGGTAGGCGAGTCACCGTCAGTAAACTTTTGCTGCGCATGCGTCAAAAACATAACGCTAAACAAATGTAAAAATACTAATAGTGGACGCAGGCCAAACTGGTTAACTCTAAGGAACTCAAGTGCCTTATCGCAAAGAGCTATAGAAGGACACTTACACAAGTGGCTCCTAATTGACACATTGAAAAGGCCTCAAAGACTTCCCTGGCCATCTGATCACTGTATCTTCTCAACACATGTGTGTCATGTCGGATGGGTGAACAGCCACACATTGCACAATGAACAGCCAGATTACTACCAGTCTTAATCCAGGCACAGTGCGCACGCTCATGCAAACGTTCATTACGACAACATCCTGTTAGCCCAGTGTTAGTGCAGCCGCAAGAGGTGGGAATGGAATAAACTACATTGATATTGCAATGTACAGGCTTGACGATCTGTTGCTTATTGCACAGTCCAAGTGTTCTCCTGCTCTCGTTGACTTTCTTGCACAACCTTCCCAACATGTTGGGTGCAGTAAACACCACCTTACAACGGCCCGGCCTGCGGCTTCCTTGATGCTGTGGGACACACCATGTATACAGGGTGTACCACGCAACTTGAGTCAAGATTTTAAAAATGAAAGGCGCGTCGGAAGCGAATTGAACCAAACGCATACTATTCGCACTGGCCCATAGTAACTCAGGCAATTTGTTGTTTTCCCCATAACTCACTCATTACCTAAGTTTAATTACCCAACTTTTTAATTATTGACTGAGGACTCCAAGTATGATTCGCAGATTTCTAGCGCACCTTCGAAAACCACCGAACATGTTGTTTTCTGTGCGATCTGTCTCATGTAGTTCTTTTTTCAGGTCTGCAACGAAAGCCCGCGAAATATGAAAAAAGGCATGCGAAGGAGCGCTTGTACAGTGGTATCGTGCTGCTCTCAAGCGTGCGTTCTGTGAAGAAGGCCGGCTGCATTGCTACAGGCGACGAGGAAGCAGCAGGGCATTGTGACGGTTGTAGGTAGCTGGGCCGGTGGCTCCGTCGGATGACGGCGCAAATGCAGGCTGCTGGCCGAGTGCTGCGGATGACATAAAGCGTTCAATGCTGTTAAAGAAAAGAAGGAAATAGCTTTTTTATTCTGTTCAAAGAATGAACGAGCGAAGCGCTAGAGGACTATCGAAGGCGATGACGGCTGCTTCGATTTCGCCGGTGAAAAAGAAAGAGACCTCGCCGCCATTCATTAGGTGCTCCTGAGGCGCCAATATCCCTTCGTGTTCTCGACAGCTTCATCATTTCGCTTTATTCTAAACGCAGCAGCAGACATACCGTACTCCAATGAAGAAAGAGCGGATATAATTCTGGCTCTTGGTGCATCAAGCGGCCATAGAAGGCAGGCGGTTAAGCTGTTTCAAAACTGCAATCTCGCTACCCGCCCAAGCTCAATGGCGATTGTGCTTGCATATGAGATGCTGAAAGAGAATGGGACATTTGCATTGAAACGACACAAATCTGCACTTTTAGCGAGGAAGCGGAGAGAAATATCCTGTCCAAATTTTCTGCACGCCCAAAGGAAAATGTCAGTAGTGTGGCTGCAGAAGCTTGTGTGTCGAAATCTTCGGTGTGGAGAATACTGAAGAAGAGACAACTTCATCCTTACCACGTGCAGCTGCAGCAAATGCTGCAGTCCCACGCCTTTCAGAGTAGAACAGACTTTTTAAACTGGATCCTAATCAAAAAAGAAGAGGACCCAGGTTTTGTTAACAAGATCCTGTGGACCGATGAAGCTAAATTTTCGCGTAATGCCCAAGTGAACATCCACAACCCTCACTATTGGCAGGACGAAAACCCTCACTCGGTTTTTCAGGCGCATCATCAATGTCAGTGGTCCATTAATGTGTGTTGTGGAATTTACTGGGCACTATCGTTGGGCCTGTATTTTTTTACTACACGCTTACCGGTGAACGATACGTCAACGATAGCCTCAATTGGCCACTTCAGGATTTTCTCTGCAATGTTCCATTGGCTAGGATCAAGGATATTTGGTATCAGCATGATGGAGGTCCGGCGCACGGCAGCCGCGAAGCTTGCAATTGGCTGGATGACGTTTTTCCGCAGCAGTGGATAGGGCCGCGCGGGCCAATTTCCTGGCCAGCAAGGTGACCGTACGCGTATTTTACTCTACTGGATTTTTTTATTTGGGGCTAGGTCAAGGATCAAGTATACCGGACACCAACCAGTTCATCAGGCAACTTAAAAGAAAAAAATAAGACAAGTTTGCAACTACATACCTGAAACCGCGGTCAAGCACGCCACGGAAAAGGTGCTAAAGAGATGTCAGATTTTCATTACAGCAGATGGTGATCTGTTTGAACACGCATTGTAATAATAGAACGATTTCGCAAGTACTGACCACTGAAAAACAAACTACTGCTAATGCCGCCGCTGGGGGAACAAACCTCTTGCAATAAAACTTCCGTCAATGATGAGAGCTGCTGTACTGGATAGCCACTTGTATTAAGCCGCTGAACTTGTTTGATGAAGCTGCTGGACATCAAGTGGGGGCAAGAGCGAACGACAGCATTTCTGAGAGTCCCTAAGGCGATGGTGCGCTTCACCTCATTTAAAGAATTGGATGTGTAGGGGAGAAGGTGTTTCTTGAAACACGGGGCATACATCCAACACGTGTGCCCCTCCTGGTGGTGTAGTGCGAGGTTAAGGAAGCGGATGTGGCCTTTTTCAGGTAGTTCCCTTGTGAACATGAACCCTCGATAGATGCTCCTGAATTTTTCAAAAACTTGATCGCACAGGGCTGTGGCTTCATTAGGATGGGCAGAAAGGAGCACCAAAAAATCGTCAACGTAACGAAACACTTTCACAGGACCTGTTGTGCTAAGGTGCTCCTGGAGGAGACCATTACAGTGCCCCAACAATAACTAACTCATTATAGGCGCATTGCGAGAGCCTACGCATATCCCGTTCTCTTGCACATATAACACTTTATTATGCAAGACAGCGGTAGATCTTAGGTAAACCAGGAATCTTAGGTCCAGGAAGTTGGCGACGTTGGTGCCAACTGCGTTCCGGAACCGGACCTCGCCTATCATTTCCATGCCTTCTTGCTCAATGGCGAAGAGGTCATCTTGAGGTAGGGAACGGTATAAATCCTTGATGTTTACCTAGAATGCCTGTGCTTTTTTGATGCTTGACTCGTTCAGAAACTGGATGGAAACCTCTGTGGAGTTGCGCAGTGAAAACAGGTCATTTATCGGCCGCTGCCTCAGACATTCCAGAAGGTACGAACCGAGGCACTTCTGCCAAATGCCCACTTCTGAGACAATGACACTGAAGGGGTTGTCCATCTTCTGAGTTTTAACGTAAAAAAGGCGGAAAGACACTTTTCCTTCGAGCGAGTTATCGCACTAGACAACTTCTCAAGACCGGCTTACTCACACCTGCCTGAGGCGAATTTTTTGGTCTTGGAAGGATCGAATCACTAGGCAGCTTTGAAATTTTCTACAAGTGCGCTAACCGCAGAAATGTGAAATTGTCAGGAGTGGCATACAACAAAGACGCCTTCTTTATCTGACACTAGCAACTTGCAGTCACCACTCCCCAGCGATTCGACGATGCTTGATACCTTAGGTCGACAGGAACGGTAGGTTCCCAATGTAAATGCTTAACACATTCGAGAACTACAGGTTCGCAATCGGGGGAAGCAGCCCTACTCACAGTGGTTCTGACAAGGGACAACGCCTCGACTTTGTCAACCTTAGGCGGAACGCATAACTTAGGTAGCAACCACAACACTTTCTCCACTTAGCCCGGTAGAGGCCGGCGCCCTAAGCCTATTTTATGTTTACGACCAAACACACCCACAGTCATCTCCAATTAACCCTGTATTGTGCCAGTTGACCCCATCCAATGCCAGTTTTACTGTGTCAAACAGTATTGTCGTCAGATAACTACATTTGGTGCAGCTGGAAACTTCTACATCTACAGTTTCAGATTTTGCCGGTAACAGGGATGCTACGACACGCAGCGTTCGCAGCATTCCCTGCAAAATTTGGCAATAAATTCGGCTGTATTTACTTGAGACATCGCTCGGAAATTTACTTTTGAAATTTTCTTTTTATTTTGGGCCAGCTGACCTCACCGTAGCTATGATTTTCGACTTACATAAGCAAGCACCACTTAACGCTAGCGGTTAATAATTTGTTTATTCTCTGAATAAAGAAAGTGCAAACCTCACGCACACACTCATACACCGTCTTCCAATAAAGACGGCGCATGTCTCCGTTTTTCTGGTGGCAAGCATAACTAACTTTTTGCGTGTTGGTCACATTGCCTACGTGCACGCTATATATCGATGACGCTGCGGCAAAGAGTATTCGATTTACATACATTCAAACATCGTGCGGCTGGTACTGAAGTGACTTATGTTGTCCTTTAGACGGTACATCCACTTTTTATGTGCCCTGTAAAAAAAGTTCAGTGCTTGGGACAACATGGAAAAAATACAATTTTGTTAAGACATGTTTCATCTGCTCCTTGCGCCATGGCATTTACATTGGTTGTGAAAAAGCGCAAAGGAGTGTTAAAAAAGAATATTCAGTCGTTAAGTTCTTTCACTTGCTGTTTGTACTATCTCCAAGCGTTCCTGCAAAGTTGACTCTCAATCGCAAAGCAGATACGACCTTCATCAGTGCTTGCACCCCTCCTTCAAGAGATTTGAGCGGCACGTTGCTTCCAGTGTAGCCGGTAGGCAGCGTTAACAACTGCGGAAGCACCCGAAAAATGGCACCCGAAAAGCTTTAACAGCTTTTTTCCTGGCGGAACTTATCTTTAAGTCACTTCATTGCGCAAGTCATGAAAAATCGCCTCTGCTTTCCAAAAACGGTAAGAAAAATGACTTTGTATGCTTTGGAAATATTTAACAACTTTTTCTCTTGGCCCCAACCCAGTCTCTGCCATAAAAGATATTCGTTGGCACTACAGTCTCGCATATCTTCCTTAAGAAGTTTAAATGTCCTGCAGCAGTTATTTTTGTGGTGCTTTGTTTGCTTTTTTTGAATAGTTGGCAAGAGATGCGCTTTCTTCAACGCGCGAAGTTGATACTAGAGACAACTGAAATAGTAATAGGCTGGTTTGAGGTATAATTGCATAATACTTTATGGTACCTAATTCCTAACAAGTACTCACGCAAAATTATTGTATGACGCAGTAATCGTCTTTTCTCTACGCAGCACTCCGTAATGATGGAGAGTATTTTTTTACAACAGTAACTTGTCTTACAACAATTTATTCAAGTGACTCTGCAATCTACTTAAATACCGAGGTGCCTGTACATTGTACATATGCCACAGCAGTCGCAATTACGTGGTCTGCTTCAAGGTGTGATCTATTCGACAGTTAGAATTACGCACATTTTTTTTTTCAAAAGTCGATTTGTTGTTTTCAAGAATTCGCTGTGGACATTATACAATTTGGTTAGCCATAAAGCGATGAAGAGTCATAGTTGTTTTCTGTTTTCTTGGCGTAATTCTTTGTGGAGTTTTGTCGAATGTCGAAATAGGTGGATATATATTAGATGAAGTTCTCGTGCGCACCTCACAGCCAAAAAGTTTGATGTTCTACCCAATTGTTGTATATACAGTGTAAACTTCAGCACGTATGAGCGACTATTACGCCATTCATTGCTTTGTTACTTTAGGGCGTCAATTAAAAGTGTCTCCCTATATTGAGCAGAGACTATCGCTCATCGTTGCACTAAGAAATTTAGGTGGCTTACCAATGAGCGAGATGATATGCATACTTGAACCTCGACCCTTACCATGCCATATCCATAAGATACTTTTGGGTTCTTTGTGATTGACTAGTTTCATTAAAACAGTCTGACCGTACCGCCTCACTCCTTGTACCTGTAAGTGTTTTAGTTCTTTCTCATTATTATACATATTTATGCTATCTAGGAATGTTACTCTGTTCACTATTGCAACCTTTATTTAGGTCAGTTCTCTTTCCCTCTGTTTCGTTGAATACTGAACGCAGAGAAAGCCGAAAGCCTGTGCAGTGTGTTTTAACAAGGGTACATCTTTGGTACATCTTGCCTAAAGGGAGTTAATCGCATAGAAACACGACTGCAGAATAAAGCATGCCTGTGCGTCTACCACGCTTTTTTCTGGCTCCTGTTTAGTGGCCCGTGATTCCCTTTTAACTCAGCAGGCCCAACATCTAACTGTAAGATAAGCATTGCTCAAACGTTGCATAATCGTAGGATAGGAAAAGAACAGCAAGGAAATAAAGCGTGAAAACCCTCTTTCTTATACATCTAAATGTCGAGTGAAATTTTCACTACTAGCTTTAAATTATACACCACTAAGTTTAAACACAGAATTATGCCCGAGGCTAACAAGAGTGAAGTGCATTTTGAGAGCTTTGAAAAGTTCCTTGATGACAGTGGCACTGTTTGGTGCTATAGCGAACGTTAAAAGCGTTTTCTTCATAAAAGTGTTCGTCATAAAGTGTCCTTAATTTCTACTGCCACCTTGCCAGTTATATGAAGTGGCCGTTTTTTATGCGCTGTTGCTTGAGAGTTCCTTTATACTGTCGCTGAATTGTTTAGACTGCTCTTCTGTAATGCCGTTGTCGGTGCAATACCTATTCTACTCGCACTTCGGCACAAATTATGTTTATAAATGCGCAAAACTCTATGGGTTCACTTGTTCTGAAGGCAAGGAGTAACGGGTGCCATCGTTGTGTGCCAACGTCTTCTACGATGTAAAAAAAAAAATGTGGGTTTTCTTCAGACAAAAAGGGCTACCTATGCGGTATGACGATAGGGAGAGAGCAGGATGTCATGAGTGCATGGGACGAAAAAGTTGTAGGCAACGTTGAGAAAGGTGTCCAGAATGAAATCGATATTCTTACTTTAGACCCTGTGAAGGTTTTTTTAGCAACATCCGCTGCAACAATGCGGTGCTCACTGTTCCATGGAGCAATTTGTACGACTAGTTAGTACGAAGACGCGCTTAGCTGAAATGTTAGGTGTACAATATCTAAGATCGAGTTAACTCGCATTCTCTTGCTGTCCTCTTAGTGAACGAAAACCAAGACAAAATAAGCTGGAAGCGTCAGATGTCGGTCATCGTGAAACACTTGTATGTCCAACTTATTCGGCGTTAACTTGCAAGGCATAACGTTAAAATAAGTAAGAAGATCGGCATCGTACCTGATCTGTAGAAACAACTGTATCGTTTGTTTATGAGCAAAACGCCCTGAAACATTTCTTAAACATTTTATTTTAAATTCAACATGAAAAAAATTGCTTGACGGGCCTTAACAAAAGTATCTAGTTAGGCTCACACCTAGAGCACTGCACGGGCTCGAGCTTACCCGAAAGCCCGTGCCCGGCCCGGCCCGTGGGCCGGGCCGGGCCGGGTAGGGCATTTTTTTCACGGGCTCGGGCCGGGCTCGGGCACGGCATGTGCTTTTTGACCCGGGCCTGGGCCAGGCTGGGACTTTCTGGTGGTGTGCATGTAACGTGCAGCGAGTTATCCTCGGGCTTCTAGACTCTGAAAAGCATGTCTTTTTCGGTCTCGGGCCGGTTTCGAGCCGGGATCGGGCCGGGCTCGGGCCTAAGGTAAACGGGTGGCGGGCCGGGCCGGGCGGGTAAAGCAGATTATTTCCGGGCACGGGCCGGGCCCGAGTCTCGCCATAAAACTTTTGGTCGGGCTCGGGCGGGCAGCGCAACGTAAAAACCGGCCCGGGCCTTGCCCGGGCTGAAAAGATCGGCCCGTGCAGTGCTCTACTCACACCTACAACAGAACAGTTTCTCAAGACAACTACCAAGTATACGCCACCGGGTGTCTTTTGTTTATATGTGTACTATTTCGAAACGGTTCGTCTAAGGTGCGTATAACAGCACGTATAGACGGTTTTATATTCGATTTATGGGCACCGCCATCTTGGGCTGTTACACAAACAATTTCTTAGTTTTATAAGAAGTCACGTAACATGGTCATGAAATGCTGAACGCATTTATACAACACTTTTCATGCTTGCTAATCGACTGTAGTACCGTAAACTTCGTTGTTGAAGACTGACAACAGCAGCGTTATCAGCGCAAGATGGTGGCACCTGAACGCTTCCATCAAATTGTTTATACAGGCGCGAACAAGATCGAGTGTTAAGCCAATCTATTGACACGTGTACATTGCTTATGTTTTTCCTGGTGTCCCTTTTTCACCGGCTAGCAATTGTTACAAAGTTGTCACTCGCCGCAAGAGCACCTTTCCGTATTTGAATCTTTCTTGAGTGTTTGCGCAGATACTATAGAAAAAGAATCTTTGTTCAACTAGATTGCCTATGCGAAGAGAATAGTGTACATTCGGGAACTTATGCGAGCACTAGCAATTACGGTGGAATGTGCGGTTCGTCATGTATAAACATCCGACGTTTTTTACCCCTGAATCAGATTTCGACAATCGACGACTGTGCTCACCGCTAGTGTTGTGCTTTGTGCGTTGCTTGCTTTGCTGGACACAAAGTTGCCCAATAAAGAGTTGAATCTATAACTAGCGTTTTTGGCAATGCTATTCTTCATCGTCAGGACAATGTGGCAATATGACACAATAATCGTTCAAGTGATTCTCTTTGTTGATTGCAGGAAGCTTTAAAATAAAAGGCGAAACCAACTTCAGAGTACTCAATGGGAGAACTGTAAACCTGACCAAGCTATGCGTACGAGCCTCTTGCAGTGAAGGAATATTGACGATGCTGGGGTGGGTATGAATAATAAACAAAAAGCGAATTCCACACTGAACTACTTTGTTTCCTGTTAGGGATCGCTAAAAATGCCCATCTTATTTGTTATGAGTTTAGAAGGGGATCCTGATAACTGTTTTAAGTGATTATGCAAGTATAAGCGTGCATTTAAAAAAAATGTCGCTGTATCGCCCGAAAGGCGAAGCATCAATTGCGATAGCAAATTAGCAGAGAGCTATTCGCAGTAGGGATAGTAGTTTTATCGGCTGCATAAACTTGGACACATTCGCTTACTAACTGAATTAACAAGCCTGGCGTCAGCGCGCACAAGCAAACATGAATAGATCACACTGAATGACCGCAGACAACTGTCAAAACGTTAGCAGCAAGCGCAGCCGCCGCAGCGGGCGAAGGTTCGTGCGGTCTATCGCTTCAGCGGAAACTGAGCGGCGAATGCACAGCGCCTACAAAGTCAGAGCCGTGTGGAGATAAGAGACGGTGCTGGCGACCGCCACAAGCGGGCAAAGCACAAGCCCAGTTGTTGGCAGAGTAGAAGCTGCCCCCCCTCCCTCCCTCCCTCACTCCCGCGCTGCCTTCCCGCTTTATTGCTTTCGCTTTGGAGATTGAGTGGCCAGCTCCCCTTGCGCCCAGTTGCAAGATACGCATTTGGTGCCTCAGCACAGCGTCGCCCCACCTCCCTCTCATACCCCGACGACCTTTCGTGCGACGGTCGCGTTTGCTTTCCGCCGTGCGTTCGCTCTCCGTGATAGCGCGCGTCCCCCGCTCGCTTTCACTCGCGCATACAGCGCGCGGCAACGATTTTATTGCCCTTCGACTTTATACGGAACCTCACTGCGACGGCGACGCCGACGGCAGAAATCCGGTTGAAGTGTCCATATAATTGCTATCGCAATAAAAACCTTAACCTTGCACTCGGCCGCGCAACGCTTGAAACAGCGAAGCTGGGCGATCGTAGCCCAGCATTTTCCGGAAGTGCGCGCGAACTTTTCATCTTATTACTCATGATGATGATTATTTCTTTTCGCGCGTCTCGGACATATGGCCGTCACTCTGCGTTGCATAACGCAGCTTGCAACACCGACACCACGTTCCAATGCCGACACCGCGTTCCAGGAGACCCACTCCGTGAATGCGTCTCTCTCTCTCTCGCTTTCATAGTGCGCACAACCTCTTTACCTCGCACAACACGAGCATACGAACCCGCCAACTGTAGATGAAGAAAACGACGCTCGAACGCAATAGTATGGTTCGCATAAATGCATGTTCTGCAAGCGTGGCTGTATAGCCTAGTCAATAAAGAAAAAAAAAAGTGACTGTATAACCTAGTGGTTACGAAGTTCGCTTGGGGACCGGGGGTACGCGGGTTCAAATCCCGCCGCGGCAAGAAAGTTTCTTTTCTTTCTTGGTAGTTCCTGGATACGCACCACAAATTACGGCTGGCTTTAAGCAGCTTTGCTGTTAAAACTTTCCATTTCATGCAGAATTTTTATGGTCCTGGTATACGTGCTTGTTGATGATTTTCGCTTTATCTGGGAATATAATGCAGTGAATGGAAAAATACATTATTTTCTCGCTCTACCTACGGTCAGCTTTCTTTGAGTGTAAAGGCAAAATAGGAAGGGCCTAAGTTCTGCTTTTATATTAGGAGGCCATATTAGGAGGAGTCGAGAATTGGTTTCTGTTGCATTTAGTTTTTTCCCCTGTCTACAAGGCGAAAATGTGGCCTTAATCTGTCGCCTTAAAGCAATCATGTTGCAAATGCTTTTGCAGTGGTATTTGCTTCATTCGCTATTTTTTAAGCAAATTGGCAATCTAGATGACAGGGTGCAATACACCTAAAGCATAACGCTTACTTCGCGACTACTGTAACGCGAAAAAGGAAAGTTATAGGCATTTGAACGTGGCTATTTCTTTACACCATGTTTTCATGGCGACTAGTCTAAGTTGGCTTAGTGACGCTGGAGGTCATAACGCCATTCTGAAAAAAAAAAATTGGCAGTTATGTTTCGTTACTGAAAATCGATGATGTAACCTGCATGGCAGAGAGCGAAAACCTATTGTACCTAAACTTTTTTTTTTACCAAGCCTTAAAGGGGCCCTCAACCATGGACTTGGTGAAGTAACAGAGTCCGCGGGTAGCATACGCTGCTGTGAACAGTTCAGCCAAGTTTTGCTGTCGTACGCGGTGCTTGAAGCTCACAAGCGGAGCGTGAAGTCACCTTTCTCTCAAACTCTCTTTTTAAACAAAAGCAATGATACTCAGTCTTTTGTGGACGCTATTTTATAATAAAGCGAGTTACTACACACGGCTGCTATTTGTCGCTGCGGTCGGCTACACCGCGGCCGCCGCGGGGTGCCGCCAAGAGTCCACTGGCTAAGCGCATTGTGACTCGCTGAGGACAACCACGTTTGGATTACGTTTAGCGCGTCGTAAGCACCAAAATCGCAGGTTGTGGCGTCTGCGTTAACGTCCAAATGAAATTTGTACTGCGCGTCACGGTGACATTTCGAAGGTGGATCGTTTTGGCCACACCCCATTCCGCCGTAGCCTTCGCAGTTAGGAAGGAAGGCGAGCACAGCGGACGCCGTGTTTGATTGTCAATAACTTCGCTTCTGCTGAACGCATTGAAGTACTTTTTGCGGCTAAGTATTTCTTAAATAGCGTATTTTCACTTCAATTGCCTTTCTACACTTAGATAAAAAAGTGGGTCAGGGCCCTTTTAACACGACGCCCATCCTTGGTTACGTGGGAAGAACGGGAGCCGCCATTTATAAATCACCAGACTGGTGTAAAAAGCGAAGGTTGTCACCTTTTCAGATTGATTAAAAGCACACCTGAACAACATCATACAACTTTTCTGCCAACACTTAAAGCAATTCTACTAAAAGGACATTTCATACATTATATTGTCGCAGGTGTCACAGAAGAACCGTTACGATGGCCGTCACAAGGATGCATATTACGCTCCTGGATCCTTAGTGCTTCTCTGGTCTCCAACTCGACACGTTGGTCTCTCCGCGAAGCTTCTACCACGCTACCATGGTCCTTATCGCGTTCTGCGCCAAGTTACCGACGTGACGTATGAGATTGCACCGGCACAGCCAATGTTATCTTCTGCGCCGGTCAAGACTGACGTAGTTAATGTTGCCCGGCTGAAGCCGTATCACCCGTCCGCTGATGCTGCACTCTGACTTGCCCGGATGGTGCGCGCGTTTTCTCCCGGGGGGTAATGACGCGAGACAGAAGAAGAAGACCGGCACCGAAGCAGAGGTCAGCATAAGGCCGGCACCGAAGAAGAGGAGGTAGAGGTGTTGCTCCTCGCCATCTTGGCTGGTTGCTGCTACGCCTGTGCTACTCGCCTATTTTGTAAATATTTGTAAATATACGTTTTTGCGCAACAATATTTAAAAATGGCACGCTCTCACAGGTCTATTATATCCAGCAGTAGTCTCACACTGCGCTTCGGTTGCGTAGCACTCCCTGCGTATAGGCTTTAAAGGTGTTCCGCGAATGTAGCTCTCCCACCGCTTTTTTGTAAGGGATGAAAACAGCACGTTTACAAAGATTTTGCCGGCGAAAGCAAGTGCCATTTTATTCTATACTCCCTGACATGACAAGTATTGAACAGACGCACACTGTATATGCGCATGTCTTGTAAAAGTTGTGATGACATTTCATGCAGGATAGTATTATATACTATATAGTGCAATGAAAGTTCATTTTTATTAACTTTGTTTCCTTAGACGCGAAAGGGGAGTTGCTAGAAAGCTGTCACCTTCGCACTATGAAGGAGAGAACAAATCTGTCGAGGGGCCGTTAACTTGCGCGCCATCGCACAGTTTAGTTGGAAAGCAATTTTGCTTTTGCGGCTGTTATGAATAGCGACGGCTATCGAAGGTAGCTCACCAATAAGGTACTGCAGCTACTGATGACTTTTATAGTTTTGCTTGTAAGGTGTGAGAGATAAACGACGTCACTTGGCAACACTGTCGATACCGGGAATCCTACAGCAAACCACGTTTAGGTACAATGAACATATCAACGGCACAATTGTGCTTTATGACAAAGTAACCAGTTTTAGTGCCATTCTGTTAAAATGTAATGTTGATAAGTATAGAGACTATATAAAATGGTATGAGTTTGCTTATATAACATGGTCTTGCTTGCGGCCATGACAGTAGCAAAATGACCCGGAAAGTGGATTAGCTAACACGTTTTACCTGCTGATTGGCACAACTCTTTTCCAGACGGATAAGACAGTCTTAATTTGTCCACCAACCTTAACCTCACGTTTTTTTCGCAGCCACATGTCCTATAAGAAATGTTTCTTCCCAGATTGCACCCATGCGCTATAATCGGTGCATTGCACCATTCAACACTAACACAGACTTAAAATAACGAAAATGCAAGAAGAATGCTACAATGTCATCAAAACTACGCTGCATTGCTCGAAGGAATGCATATACGACGTTACATTACGTTGAAGTAAATAACATATTACGCGAAATAACTTCGTAATTTCCATGGATGACACATGAATTTCCGTAACTTTCATATTTCATGACATGTTTATTTTGTTAGAAAGCATATTGAGAATGCAAATCAGGAAAGAATATTACCTTTTAAGTGATAGCTCAAGTCACATGATAGCCACAGGAAAAGCAGGTAATGGTGCCATCCACTTCTTCGCATGGAATAAATCAAGCCTATCAGCTTACGGGTAATTTGCCACGTTCGCAACGCTGATATGTTCTTTTTGTTTCTAGATGTCCACCAGTGATAAGCGGCGATCCACTCTGCGCAATGGTGCAAGACAAGGAAACGGAATTCCCCATTTGCTGCCCAAGACTAGTATGTGAGCATGGTTAGAGTATCAACGCTAGACACGTGCGAAACATGTGGGATGATGTGTATTGACGGAATATCTGAAACATAATAAAGTTTCTTCACTAAAGTAAAGAATGTCTTTACTATAATAATACTATAATACACTCTATAAGGTCTGTGGCAAACCGTTGGCTGGCCATACTTCAAGCATTACCCTCCAGATATGAAAGAACAACCTTAATTGCGCGAATATGTTTACAGTCGACTAGTCCAGAAACTACAATTACATCGTATTTCCCATAACTCAAAGATCTTCACTCGTAACTTGCTTCTGAAACAAAACTTCAGATTGTATTTGGGTCATTTGTTCATCGTGACTCTGGCATCATCTTCAAGACACATTAAGGCTGACCAGCGATGACAGATCTTACAGCATTTTCTGAGCTTTGCAATAAGCTACCTAAAGAACATTTCATCATGACCAGCAATGCACACATGTATTAAAGGGTCTTCCGCAGAATGGAGCGCCATGAAGCGCATTTGCGACATCCGGCCAGTTTCCGGTCATGTGAGCGCTATGCTGCTTCCGTCAGCGCGCATCGCGTGGCCTCGGCTCGGCCGTTTAGTGGTTACTTGACTGTGATATTCATGCTGTAGTACTCTCTGCGCGTAATGTTGATGATGGCAAAGCTACAACGTTTGCATTGTTGAGTGGTGCCTTCATTTCTTTTTGTCATATCGAAAAGCTGGCGGTCAGAACACCTGCATCATAATGGCTAAAACTGACTGCGCTTCCGCATGATTGTCTTGGAAGTGAGAAGCCCTGTAGCGGTGGCTTTCCTAGCGGTCGCTTTCAAAATTTTAGCCTGGATCGTGCACCATGGTGCTACTTGATGCGGCAGAGCAGCGGCTATCAGTCGGGCACCGCGAACAGGAAGCTCACCTCGGCCCTCGCTTCCTGCCCATTCCGGTACCATGTGCTTTCTGCGAGTCTGATCTGGAACGTCTAGAAATATGACTCGGAGGATCGAATAGACCACCCAAATTACCCATAATGTGTTCTGCATTAACTAAGCAGCGCCACTTGACTTCCATGCTCAACGCGCGTAGTTCGTACTAAACAAGAAGAACATTCATGCAAATAGCGCTACCGTGAGCAACAGCGTGAATGGGCGCGAAGATGACGGGATTCCCAGCCGCCATAGCCGAACGCGTGTAGTCCGAAGGATCCGTAACGTCAGATAGCCGCTCTGTGACCGATGAAGAACCACAGGGTGCCCGTGACGATCGCCTTCGCGAACAGAAGCAGGACTGGGCGCGAAAGCATCGGTAACCAATTGCAGCACGTCACAGTGACCACAAAGCAATGGTTATCATAGTGACAAAGTAAAGAGAAAATAAAAGACGATAACAACAACGAAGTTATGCGTATGTCTTTATTCAACCAATATAGCGATTAACCATATGTAACTCAATACAGTTATCAACAAGCACAGTTTCGCTGGTCTTCCATCTTCACATAGTGGAAGGGCTCTGAATATTTCAAGCTGTGCTAGTAAATTAGCATTCTAATGTACCTGGCACCTTTTAACGTACAAAAAGGCATGCTAAGCCCGAGAAGACGCACACGCACACACACGCACACACACACACACGCACACACACACACACACACGCACACACATATATATATTGCACGCACACACATATATATATTGCACGCACACACGCTCACACACACACGCGCGCGTTTTTGAGCGCAGCTTTGTAGACTCACAAGTGTCGGTGGTGGTGGTTTCACGATGAAAAGTAGGCCGATCCTGGTGATAGTGAAGATAGGATTCAAGCTCCATATCACATACCTTTGTCATATGGGCCGATGCTAGTGACAGTGCAGAAAGGGTCCAAGCTCAATGGCAACACCCCTGTGGGCTCGGGGACCTGTAACGCACCCTTGAGCTACCCTTGTCACAAGTGGGACCCAAAGAGACAAAATCACCAGCCCTTCTCCTGTCGAGGCAATGGGGGAAAATGAAGCTGGTCGTCCGATTCTGGCGCGCTGATTCTAGGGTGAGGGCTCCCGAAGCCCAGGCGAAACGTCAGCGAAGAGCCGCGCAACCCGAGTTGCGGGAGCGCGATGTTGAGGCCAAACTTCAGCCAAGAGCCGCCGACCCTGAGTTTAGGGCAAACGAAGCGGAACCCCTAGGACAGTGTCGTCTTGCCACAAGCTTCGCTTACCCCCTTTTCTCGACAGGGGAAGTGCTCTGAATTTTTTTAAAGAGAATTCACGTGCTTCACTTGGAAACAGTTATTCGGTCAACGTTATGGCTGGGGACCTGTGTTCATAAAGTAAAAATATTTAGTTGAGTTTCGTCTTGCTATACTGCATAAACTACAGCGATAAATGTGTCGCGAAAGGAGTCATGTCGGTCTCAAATATTGAGTGGAAAATAATGGACAAAAAAAAATGTGGCAGAGACTCCCCACTGGGGAAATTGTCATAAGTCTTGAATGTCTTGAAACCGAGACTGCCATATTTTAAGAGGTCAGCAACTTCAAAGAATGCCACACACATTATGATCATCTCCCCTCCTTCTTAAGAAATCCCTGCAATTGTAATGCTTTTTTTTTTCACGAAATTGGCCCACCGTCGCGATCACCTCTGTTCTAACACGTCCTCTTCAGAAGCTTCTCTTTATTGTTGCCGACGCAATTTTCTCGAGGCTTATGCTTTCCGCGCATACCTTGGCCGCGCAAGCTCTTAACCACGCCAGCATTTCAATATCTGCGGTTACTTAAGGGCTGCGTTTCACCTCCCGATGTCGAATGCGCCGGTCACGTGTCGAGAAATTTCTAACAATAGTTCGTGCGAATGAGTTTCTTGCAATGATTACTAGGGGGAACGTACTCTGGCGCAGCGATTGTTCAGCCAAAAGTGGATCGTTGTGACCACAGGCTACCTTAACCGCGACACCGAAAGGAAAACCCTGCCAAACGGTAGTGCGGCGGAAGTAGCGAAATTCTTCGCCGAGAACACCCTGCTGCCACATGGCGCGTCAGAAGTCTTTCTTATCGATAGAGGAACGACTTTTACAGCTGAGCTTACTCAATCTACCCTGCAATATAGCGAGATAAGTCACCGGAGGACAACCGCCTACCACCCACAGACGATTGGTCTGACGGAGCACTTGAACAAGATGCTCGCCGACATTTTAGCGATGTACGTCGACGTCGAGCACAAGACGTGGGATGCCGTCCATCCGTATATAACCTGTGCTTACAACACGGCAATGCAAGCAACAATACAGATCACGCCGCTCAAGCTGGTTTGCGGATGGAACCCGACGACGACTCTCGACGCTATGCTGCCGCACGTCACCGACGAAGACAACCTCGATGTTGCGAGAACCAGCACAGAACCGACAACCGGTACTCCAATCTTCGACGACGCTACGTGGTATACCAGCCCGGCGACCGTGTTTGGGTTTGGATCGATTCGCAGACGGGGACTTAAAAATTTTGCGGCGGTATTTCGGACCCTACAAGGTCAACCAACGTATCGGCGCACTGTATACTATGAGGTGGTGCCACACGGCACTACGCAGTCACAGCGGCACCGCTCGCGTCCTGATGGAGCCCATGTTGTGCGCCTTAAGCCTTTGTGCCAACGATAACGAACTCTGGGGCATAGTTCTTTGTTTGTGTGTTTTGTTGTTTGTTTGTTTGTTTCTTTGTTATCATTCCTAGCTTTCGCTTTTGCTCGCGTGTTACTAGCATCGGCCCGGCCACGGCGGCCGCATTTCGATGGGGGCGAAATGCGAAAACACCCGTGTACTTAGATTTAGGTGCACGTTAAAGAACCCCAGGAGGTCCAAATTTCCGGAGTCCCCCACTATACGGCGCGCCTCATAATGAAATCGTGGTTTTGGCACGTAAAACCCCATAATTTAATTTTGTAAGTAGCATCGGGACGATTCTACTTAAGAGGGGGTATTGACACGTGCACTTATTTATACTTTTTTTTTGGGACAATATTCCACGTGATAACTAAAGTTATCGCTGAACGCAAGACGTGCCTGCATGATTTGCAACTTACTCGAATGTTATCGCTGATTCTATTTATTGTGGATGTGCTCGCCGAACTATGTGTAATCAGATTGTATGAGGGACACGAATTGTGTAGTAAATTCTGGAATGCACACCAGCGCCAGCGATTACGCTAGAACGGTGGACGAGTCATATATAAAAGCCGATGCACTTCATCCGCGGATGAAATTTTGACGATCGCCGATTATATGCTCACCGCATCTTTGTGCTTTGAGTGTAGCTTTGGGTGTAGCCTGTTTTTCTGGGCACAGGTTCGCCCAATAAAGATTAAGTTTCGCTATGCACAGTGTGTGCTATTTCTGCTCATCTACTGAACTGTTGTAGCCACATCATAAAGGCAGCTCCTTCATATAAAACCACAGCGTTGCATTTTTTTTTACTCCTCGTCTAGCTGCTGCTACTACAGTTTGCCTACTCTCAAAGAAAGTATTCCATAGAACTGCCCCAACAACAAAGCATTGTTCCAAGCTTGTGGCAAAGCGTTATTTAGCTCACAAGGATGCGCTCCCCTTTCACGCGGTCCTCTTCATAGTGTGCAAATTCAAAGCAAAAATAACTTATTGACCGAACCATCTACTTCTATAGCCACAAAAAACTGCTCTTTTTGACGCTTACGCTGTCGATAACGCATACATGCCGCTTGAAGCACAATGGGACTATATGCCCAAGCATCTCGTTCCCTTACTGATTTTCGAACTTTTTAAAATTAATTAGTAAAACGGTTGCCACACGGCGCACTTTTCATCGCGAACAAAAGTGGTCGTGCGACGTCAGTATTGCTGAAGTGCCAAAGGCTGAAATTTCACGCGCTAACATTATTTTTTTAATGTTTTATCCCGCTAAAGTGGAACCTAGAAAGCCATGGAATCTGCCTTTTCTGTGAATGAAGAGAGCGCCTACGCGAAGCAGTTTGCGCGAGTCACTTAATGTTGTCGAAAGGGGAACATGAAAAGAAAAAAATTACGCGCGCGTACCGGTGGAAAACAAACCACACATGGTTGGCATGGCACATAACCTTATGATTTCGCTGCATTCACTGGCACCACCCTTTTTTTTATCTTACCGATCATATCGAATCGCATGTACACCCTTGCAATTCCTTTATTATCGCGCCAAATCCTCGTATGTGTCTTTTGATCGCGCGAGCGTCGACCGCACGGCGTATCAGCGCCCTGCAGCTACGCGGGGCACTCGATCCTGAAGTGAACAGCGCCGCAGAATACCTGCTGCTAACTGCAAATCGCCCGCCTCATATTTTCGCCGATCCCACCGACCCTCGTTGCTACAATGGCCTGACACGCTATGTAGTAGATGCACGCCCCCGGACGGCGTGGCGCGAACGAAATATATTGGAATACCGTACAGTTCGGACGATTTCGCGTCGCATTGGTTTCCACCAAAACGGCAGAGCACGATTAAGGCTAATTCAGTTGGTACCCACAGTGACCAAGCACGGTCTTAATTTAAATAAAGTTGTTTCTCTCTCTCTTCAGTTGGTGCTCGAACACCATACCAAAAATCGTGGAGTACAACATACCCTGCTTTAGCTGGCGCGACATAGCTGCTTTACGTCGCCACAAGAGCACTGTATAGTTAAACCAGGGCAAAACTCCATGTTCAATAACAGAAATCTAGTGCTTTACAGCCTATGCTCGCAATGGAAGGATAGTACTAGTAATGAAAACGAGCGTAGAGGCGCGCGGAAGACAGGCACAGGCACTGTACGTGCTTCCGCGCTTTTGTTGATCGCGTCACAATGAACGAGCAAGGTGAATTCGAGACACTCACTCACCTTTGAGTTGGCTGAGTCGGAAACGATCATGGTGATCTTTTAGGCAACGAGAAGCCCATAAAAAGTGAGCATCTTTGGAATATACCAAAGAGGTCCCAGTGAGGCAAACAAAAGGACGCTGAAAACACAGGGAACGCAAGCACGCCGCACGCATACGGCACATCCACGAACTGCCGGAATGCGGCAAAGAGTCGGCAGCGCAAACGCCCATTCATACAAATACGCGCATACAAATACACGCTTTCATCGACATGAATTGTAATATTTATTAAACATATTGTAGTATAATGATATTGCTTAACAATTTATGTGGTTTCCAAGTGTATGGAAGTTTTCTGCTTAGCTTCTTTGATGAACTATTTTCTTTATCGCAGTAAGGCAGTGGCCCGGCCGGCCGCGTAAGGAATGCGCAATGAAATGGCGCAAAAATTCAAACGTCGCCAACGTCGCGCCCTGTGTGCGCGCGCAGATGTCGTCGTTTGCATTAAAAAAATATATAACACGTGAAGCAACCGGCTCGAACTAAACTATTGACCAGAAGAGTGCACAATCATCGATGTTTGTGCTTGTTAGTTCGACATGATGACAAACCGTAGACGTCATGTCGCCCCATTCTTTAAACAATTGCGTGTGTGCTTCTGCGCTACGATTTGTATAGCAGCGCAGGTTGTGGTTAGGGGCCAAGCAATTTCCCAGTATATTGGCCAGCACCCCGTCTGTGTTACAGAAAAGACCTTGGCCTTAATGTAAAATATGTAAATCACATCGCAGATATCGACCAAACTTTTTGTTTCATTCTATTGTGCGCTAAGGGATAACTACTAAAGGAAACGTACACTTTAAAAAACATATTCACCACATTCGCCACCATCTTGTCCATATTTACCATGGAGGCAATTCCTTGTAGGGTCGTTCAAGTTACTTTTGTGCTTCGGTGCATAAAACGACGTTTTGTTAAGAAAGTAACTGGAACGCCAATGCATTTCTCCACAAAGTTCGGGAATTATTATCTCAAAACTGGCGCCATTCTGAGAATTCGTTGCATGTGCGACCGCCGTGCGAACTCCACGGCTAGAATTTGTAAATTGCAATATGGGCCTTAAGATAATTAGTTAAAAGGTGAATTAGTGAAGTTTTGGTAATTAGTCGAATATGCATTCCCATTTTTTTCAAGTAATGTCCGCTTCGTCGAGTAGACCGGCTCATGAACTCTAATTGTGCTATATGCCAAGGGTAACTTTTAACATTGCTGACCGTGTTCGCTGAAACACCCTGCACACACACACACACACACACACACACACACACACACACACACACACACACACACACACACACACACACACACACACACACACACACACACACCACACACCCACACACCCACACACACACACACACACACACACACACACACACACACACACACACACACACACACACACACACACACACGCACGCACGCACGCACGCACGCACGCACGCACGCACGCACGCACACACACACACACACACACACACACACACACACATATATATATATATATATATATATATATATATATATATATATATATATATATATATATATGCAAAACTGTAAAGCGTCCAGACAGGGGCACAAGAGAAGGGGAGAGACAACACATCGGCGTTCGTGTTGTCCACGTTTTGCATTATGAAACCTCACTAACTAGCTCAGCTTTCTGTCGTTCTATATATCTGTAGTTATTTAGTTATTCAAAATACCGCTAAAGGCCCTCAAAGGGGGTATTACATAGTGGAGGGGGGGGGGAGAGTTAGTACAAGAACATAGTAACCAGAATAGCTACAACTGATAGTGACTGAAATAAGAACAAGAAACGTAATTATGAACAGTGCGTTTTTTACAGCAGGGTAAGCGGGATATTCAGCAACAATGGAGACGAATTACAACAAATGATTGAGGACCTTAATCGAGAAAGTCTAAGCATTGGGTTGAAGATGAATATGCAGAAGACAAAGATAATGTTCAATAGCCTGGCAAGGGAACACGAATTCAGGATCGCCAGTCAGCCTCTAGAGTCTGTAAAGGAGTACGTTTATCTAGGTCAATTACTCACAGGGGACCCTGATCCCGAGAAAGAAATTTACAGAAGAATAAAATTGGGTTGGAGTGCATACGGCAGGCATTACCAAATCCTGACTGGGAGCTTACCACTGTCGTTGAAAAGAAAAGTGTACAATCATTGCAATCTACCGGTGCTAACAAATGGAGCAGAAACTTGGAGGTTAACAAAGAAGCTCGAGAACAAGTTAAGGACCGCACGAAGAGCGATGGAACGAAAAATCTTAGGACTAACGTGAAGAGACAGGAAGAGAGCGGTGTGGATCAGAGAACAAACGGGGATAGCCGATATTCTAGTTGACATTAGGCGGAAGAAATGGAGCTGGGCAGGCCATGTAATGCGTAGGATGGATAACCAGTGGACCATTAGGGTTACAGAATGGATACCAAGAGAAGGGAAGCGCAGTCGAGGTCGGCAGAAAACCAGATGGGATGATGAAGTTAGGAAATGTGCAGGCGCAAGTTGGAATACGCTAGCGCAAGACAGGGGTAATTGGAGATCGCAGGGAGAGGCCTTCGTCTTGCAGTGGACATAAAATATAGGCTGATGATGATGATGATGATGATGACGATGATGATGATGAAGCGGGATAGGCAAAAAGAAATAGACGCAATACTGTAACATAGTTTGGAATAGAATACGTATAACAGTTATAACACTCGCACCAATGCGTAATATAGAAAAAGAATAGTAAATACTGAAAGAATAAAGGTGTGTCTACCACGTGGGCATGGGGAGCACTTGCACTCCCACTCTCCAAAGGGGGGAGTGCACCATCTTGCACCCGTGCACCCTCCCCCCCCCCCCCCACCCCACCATTCCCCACATCTACGTGTGTGTGTGTTTTGACATCAGGGTGTCCCAAGTAACGTGCACCAAACATTAAATGTTAAATATATGCAAATGTCATGTGGCTGGACAGAACCAAAGTAACGTTGTTCGCCGTCGCTTGGAGACACTCCGATAATTTTTTTGCAATCCGCCTAATTGCATAAATAATCTTAATTGTTATTCAACTTCTCAAACATTATAATTAGATGAAAAGTGTAGAGCAACATGAAAAACTCCCGATAAAGCCTTTTGTTTCTCAATACGTGCTACATAAAAGTGTTTTTCCGAGCGGGAAAGAAGCCCGCGGATACACGAAAAATTGCCGCGCGACCGGCCGCTCGAGGCACTTTGCGTGTATTCGCGGGTTTCTTTCACGCTTAGGTTTTAAAACATAATTCCTGATAGCTTTAAAATCTCAAGAAATGTCTGGCGGCAGTGGTTATACCAAGAGGCATGCACTGCATTTGCTTCGGCGTGAATGAATGTCTAGCACCCGAACCCGGCAACATTGATGCCTTCAGGTAGCATGCGTGGGTTTTTTGACCAGTTGGCGTCACCCAAAAAGATCATGTACTCGTGACGCCTACGGCAGAAAGGATGTTCCATCATCAGCCACTAAGTTTGTGCGTGGTGGCGCTGGCTAACGCTGCCAGAGTTAGTTCTAGTAGTTAAAAACATACCGCTGAAAGTGGATGGGAAAACGGCGCCGCGGTAGCTCAACGGTAAGAGCATCGCACGCGTAATGCGAAGACGTGGTATCGTTGCCCACCTGCGGCAAATTTGTCTTTAATTCAATTTAATTTCCAATAATTTACCATTTCTTTATTGCAATTAGTAAGTACAAGTAATTTCCGCTGTGTTGTCCTTGGTGTCCTTGTTTGTTGGCTTCTTATATGATTAATAAAAATGGGGCCCCTCGGTTCCCTTTCTTCTAGCACTCCGTTGTTGCAATCACATCTGGGCACCTAACATCTGCCACTGAAAATTGCGGAAGATTCGGGTACACTGTCCTGTTTAAATGGCGTCACTCACCTGTCAGTTGAGTGAGCCGGGGTGTAACTTGCTAAAACCGAATGTAACGAAAATTTATTTTAATATTCTGGCTTATATCTTTGCAATCGTATTTATATCCGTACCTTGGTGTCGTTGTCTAGAGGAAAGAAGACATTACCCGACGATGCACGCGTCACGTTGCGCCACACTTGATGTAATCACAGATAAATGTAGCCTCGCGAGCAGCGTTCAGAGAGGCCTAGCTCGGCAGTACGCTTGCTCATTCGAGCAGGAGTGGTGGCGCCACGTTTGAAAGAGCTCCCTATGTCATAGTGGATATAACTTATTGAACTCAAAGTGGTGCTAATCAGGAGTTATAAGGCTCACAAGTGTGCAATATGTTGCAGAAATTTCGAGCTTGCTAGGCTATGGCGCACCTTAGTTCGACACGTAGGGTCTAGAAACAGGCGTGATGACACTCAGGCAGCGAGACAGAGATATACCCATCACCTTCCAAGGCGGCACGTGACCGTCTCCAGCGGAAGCACAAGCACAGGATGTTGAGGCAAGCGCGGGAGCCCCAGCCATCTTCGAGTGCGGAGGGGTGGAGCGGCGCAGTGTAATCTGCGGCATCACTAGCTCTTTGAAGCGGCGCACATAGGGCCCCTTATTAATTGTCCTTGCGTCCGTGGGGTTATTTTGGGAAGCTGATAAGTCAGCTTTGGAATTTGGCCCGGCGTTGGCGCTTGGTTCACGGGGTGTGTGACGGCGGGACTGGATAGGTACCGTTGTTGAAACAAAATCTGACACCGACTTGTAGGACTGGGTATGTACCACTCGGTCTCTGCTGGTCTTCAATGAGCCAGGAAGTACATGTTGATAGGCTAGTCGGTTCATATTGCTCAGCAGACCATAAAAAAATTGGCACTGCCATCGTCCCCTGCAGTCCTTCCTTGTTTTCGCTAAGCTACCAGAATTTTCTTATGGTCTACTGTTAAATGAACCTCTTTGATACCTACATGGGACACTGGTTATGTGCCTGGAGGTGTGTACTGCTCTTCTATGAACGTCTTTGACGTCAACTGGGGTAACTAGGTACGTTCACTGAGAATCTGTCGCTCTGCAATGATGAAAAACGCCCTTTAAATTTCTCCCTCGGGGAGCGGAATGGGACCCACGTCACAGGGATTCCTCGTGGACAGCAACCCGATGCATTAGCAGGCTGCGCCAGAAATGCACTGCGTATGTGCCGTTCTGCAAAGAATCTCTCGCCAATTTGGGTTATCAAGTGTGTGGGACTAAGTGCGAGGCAACTGAGGGAACAATTCTCTGTGTTCGAAAGCAACGGCACGCCGTTCTTCTCGTCTCGGAGGATACTCAAGTTGGTCTGACTGGTAATTTACAACCCTGTTCCCTGAGCAAAGCAGCCCGATGCGCTGCTCATTAGATTATAAACTACCCACTCCCAATGACCCCTCTTGGTAGGAAATGGCTAGAGACAGAGATTTATAGATAGATAGATAAAGATAGACATCCCCCGCAAATTGCGCCAAGTACCCTAAGAATGCTAATAGCAGTATGAGTATTTTAGAAAGGACAATTATTTTGAAGAATACACATGTTCGCGTGACGACGAAGGTATGAGGAAAATCAAGGGAAGAAGCGGGAATGATGACGACAGAATGACCACAATAGCATTACGATGACGGTATCAGAGCGAATGACTGACTATGACTGTATGACAGCGATGACATGACAAGAACGGTATTATGACTTGAATGACGACAACATGATTACGGTGGCTTGACGACGACGGGAAGCTGAAAACGACAGGAAATTGAAGAGCGGCATTAGGAAGCTAGATAGACGGATATACAGACACAAAGTGGCCGAAGTAGTAACATTGTTAACCATTGTTTCTTTCAAAATCATTTCGTGATGGTATAAAAAAGGCTAGAAGATAAAACAAAATTTTTACCTCAATCGCGATCCCGGGAATCGGCCCTGCTGGCACTCGTTCGCCAGGCCTTGGCGTTTTTTTTTATTTTTTATTAATGCGTAAGCATTTTTATGTCAACCTAACAAGGAAACCCGTCCGTCCGTCACGTTAGACGATCGTTTTCGAGATAGGGCCCGCAGCAGCGAGTGAATAGACCTTCGTGCCGCCTCTCGCTTCACCGCGAACTAAGCGGCGGGAACACAGCGCACACGAAGATGTCAGCACACGGCGCACTCTGCCCACTTCGCAGATCGCTTTCAAGATAGAGCCCGAGCGGCCGCGCCATACTCAGCCTCCGGCGGAGTACGGTTGATCACGGTTCATAATGGTTCGACGCGCATGGGCGGATGGCTAAAGCGCTAAAGAGCGAAACCGGCTTATAAGTATACCGGAACGTCATCAGCGCACCAGGTGTCGCCACCTGCAGTAATTTGCTCGCGTCATCAATTCACCTTGCGCCGACGTCCACAGCAGTTCGTGTCGCCGCAGTGCTGTCGTTTATGCTGTTCGGGCGAAGTTTCATAACATTGATAATGACACTGGGCTGCGTGGAGATGAGCAAGTGGCACAACGCTTACGCGTACTTATACAACTCCCAGAGGAGTTTCTGTGTCAATGTTTTTTTTTTGTGTGCATTCGGCGAATCCGATGGACATAACGCAGCAGCTCGCTCGTGCTCATAAAATGGTTTTCTCTAATGTTTCTTTCCGGATGAAAAAGGTAAGAAACCTACTTGGCAAGAGGTATACTAAATGATGTGGACAAACAACAGAGCAATATCTCAGTGAAATCCAGGATGAATCAGGCTCAAAGTGTTTTATTTTTAATGTTCGCAATGTATAAACGCACATCTGTGTCCCACCGGAAGTAAAAATTTTTATACAACCAAATGAGAAGAAATAAAATACCTATACGATTCCTTTAAAATCACAATTTCTGGCTTCACGCCTTTTGTCTGTGGCTGTAGACTGAGAAATTTCCAAGAAGAGTTTTGCGCCGGGAGAAATATTTTATGCCATCGTATGGCGGGTAATCTACTCGCTATAGGAAGGAAAGAGTGGAAAAGGAAAGGCAGGGAGGTTCAGCACAACCGGTTTGCTACCCTACACATGGGAGCGGGATGAGGGGAATGAAAGACGGGGAATAGAGAGAGAGAGAGAGCACACAGCACAGCACACACATCGTCAGTCACAGTCCGTCACTCTTGCGTGGTACGTGACATCACTGTCACAGCCGCTTGTCCAAGCCCGTTTCTTTTAAAAACCGAAGTAGTCCCTTCGTCGCCTTCAGCTGCAATGTCTTCTGTCGACGACATGAGAGAATCACTTCAACTGACATTGGTCTGTTGTCAAGGTGCGCTAGAACGGACGCCAGGGACTGTCTCTGAACATTATATTCAGGACGGTCGCATAGAATGCGTTCTAACGTCTCCTCGCAAAGACAGGCATTGCAAAGAGCGTTGTCAGCCATTCCAATCAGAAATGAATAAGATTTAGTGAATGCCACCCCTAGCCATAAGCGATAAAGCATAGTGGCCTCTCTTCGGCGGAGTCCAGTTGGCATACAGAGATGCATAAAAGAGGGCAGGTGGTATTGACGATTGCTCCGGTTGGTCTGGCCGCTTGGTGTGCACCATAGAGAAAGCGTGATCTCCTCTGCAAGCACTCGAAGTCTGCTGGCTGCGTCGGACCGTGAGAGTGGTATGGCCTCTTCCTGTGTGTCGTCAGGAGCTGCCCGAGCGGCATTATCGACGTCTTCGTTCCCTATGACACCGCAGTGACTTGGAAGCCACTGAAATGCCACGTGGTGTCTGTTCTCATGTGATGTATGGAGTAGGTGTCTAATATCGAATACGAGCTGTTCGTATGGCCCGCGACGTAGAGCTGATAGCACAGATTGTAGGGCTGCCTTCGAGTCACTGAAGATTGACCATTGTCGAGGTGGTTCCCGATTGACGAAATGAAGTGCAGGGCGAAGAGCAGCTAGTTCCGCAGATGTCGATGTCGTTGGGTGGTCAGTCCTGAAGCTGATGGTAGTAGCTCTTGCTGGGACAACCACAGCACCGGACGAACACTGGAGGTTTGTGGAACCAACAGTATAAATATGTACATTTTCCGCATACCTCTCGTGTAGAAGAAGCAGAGACAGTTGTTTCAGCACAGGAGACGATAGCTCAGATTTTTTCGTAATTCCTGGTACACTGAGATGTACTATGGGGCTAATAAGACACCAAGGGGGCATCGATGGTTTATACGCAGCGGTGAAGCCCGAGGGAAGTTTGTCGTTGTACTTGATGATAGTTTTAGAAAACGATGCTTGGCGCCTGTCTGAAGGTAGTGTTGCAAGGTGGTGATAGGGGGCACGTGCAAAATGTCTGATGTGCGTTCTCAGGGCTTCCACCGTAACGTGAGTTTGCATCGGATGGTCCCCAGCAATCGCAATAGTTGCCTCTGTTGACGTGCATCTGGGCAAACCAAGGCAAACTCTGAGTGCTTGAGCTTGTTCTGCCTGCAGAACACGAATATTTGTCTTGCAAGTGTTGTTCAGTACAGGTAGACTATATCTTAAAAAACCGAGAAAGAGAGCTCTGTAGAGTTTCAGCATTGCGTCTACTGACATCCCCCACGTCTTTCCTGTCAAGTATTTAAACAACTGGGAAATTGCTGTCAGGCGCCGTTTCATGTAGGCCACGTGCGGGCTCCAACAGAGGTCTCGGTATAGGTGTGCAAGACAGCCTTAGGGCAGAAAGGTCTAATAACGGAGCGTTGCTGTTCCGAATGTTTGGCATGCGTGAGTTTGGTATGAGCGCGCTATGCGTCGGAACAGAAAAGATAATGAAGAGCAGTACCAATGGGCGAGGCACACGTGGTGCAAACGGAGAAGGAGAAGAAGGCAGGAAAGAAAGGGTACATAGCCAACCCACCCCACCCCCCCGTGATGGGAACTCGCCATAAGTTGAAGGCGACAACAACAAACACTACAGTTAGAGCAGGGAAGAGGCAACAATAACAAGATACGTCGGCTTTTGGAAGGAGAAGAGAAGGCTAGCGTGCAGAGGTGCGAGCTTGACGAGCGCTTGGACGCGGGCTCACTAGACCTCTACCTAGCCGGCTCTGCAGTTCCTTACGACCTGGCGTCTTATTGTAGCATGCTGTGGTCTGCACGGTCGTGACAGCTCTCCAAAAGCTGGGCGACGACACGTGGAAGAGCGGCTTGCTGACTGCCTAAACCTGGATTATAAGTGCATCCCCTCGATCAATGCGTGTCTTCTGTGAAGTCTGGGACGTTCCGTTGTCAGTACTCCCCGACCGCAAGGAGATAGTCGAGCACATCGTTATGTCAGCCGCCTGTAACCGGCTACTCTCGTCCGACTCCTGTCTCATTCGATTTGTGACATCCAGAACTGGATTGCTCAAAGGCCATAGTCACACCACAGAGGTAAAATATTTGTTTGCTTGTGACTGCCTTTGCTTTTCTTCCATCCCTTCATAACATAGTGAGCTCTCTGTTGACTACGTTGCTTGTGGATGTGTCTCGTGCCGTAACCATCCTTCTGTATTTCATATGTAATGTTAGCCTAACATCACTGCTTGTTCTTGTTGTTTTTTAAAATACGAGTGTCAGTTTTTTTATTGACAAAGTCAGCTTTCGTGTATTTGCAAGCAGTCTTGTCTTTTACTAGAAGCAGCGTGACGCAGTACCTCAGATGCGGGCATTTCGATGAACTCAGAAAAGAGCACGTGACAGTATTTTACCCAAGTACAGTACATAAGATTTTTATTTACTGGTTCTATACTGGGAGGGAGGATGGAGGTAGAAGAGGGCAATGATTTTGCCATGGTGTCGGCGCCCGGAAGGTATGAAGAGCACCAACACCGCCTTCAACTTTACGAGCACACCGTCATCGGGCAGCACTGAGGATAAGGAGCAGTGGTGTTTTCTATTACAGTGCAGTTTTTATCTTCACTTGGAAGTTGGACAGGCTGGCTGCAACTAGAATGTAAATAAATAAAGGAATGCATTGTAGCTGGCATCATGCTTTTCTCAAAATTATGTTTGCGTTAAGAATGTATGTGAAGTGATAGGCGTACAGGAAAAAGAACCCTGCACTTTATAGTATTGCGTGATAGATTTGAGAATGAGAGCATGCTAAATTTAGACCACCCTTCGCGCGAAGTAGGACCATTGTTAACTTAAGAAGCAGAACCCGTGTACGGTCAGGTAATGCCTGCCCCGATTTTTCAATGCGTGGCATTCTTTGGCTATCCCGGGGTCATTTTCTGCTCCGTTCCATTCGTCCTTCCGTTTTATGCTCTAAAAAACACGTACCACCATCTAGGCTTGAATAGGCGAATTCCCCTAGCTTCTGTACGCTTAGCACCACCAACTTGTTAGCGCGCGACCCTCCGATGCGACATTTTGTCAACAAGCATGGGAGTGATAGTTAATAGAAATATTTCGTAACTGCGTCCTTCTAGTTTCAAACGTCTTCGTGATTTTGTAAACTCATAATTTCTCGTCATTTCTGTAAACTAACTTTTATTGCAATAGCAACTATATGGACACTCTATGCGCTTTTCTGCCGTCGCCATGACCATGATGCCCCGTATAATATCCAACGGCGATAACATCGTCGCCGCGTGCCGTATGCTGTACGTGCAAGTGACAGCTTGCGAGGGTGAGCCGACGATGGCACCTCAACCTCGCGCGTGCAACGAAGGAAAGTGGGGAGGAAGCGCGCCATCTTCCGTCGCGTGCAAGGCACCCGGGGTGGGGGCAAGAGAGGGAGGCGCGGGGCGGGGGCGTTCAACTTTGGCGGCTGCTGCATGTGGCGCGGACGTGTGCGGCGGCGCTAGCCCTATCTTGAAAGCAATCTGCGACAGGGACAGAGTCCACCGTGCGCTGTGTTTTCGCCGCTTAGTTGACGTTGAAGCGAGAGGCCGCACGAAGGTGAATTCGCTCGCTGCTATAACCGCGCTTCCTCACTCCAGTGCTTTGACATCGAGTTTCCGCAGTTATCGAGTGAGATATGTTTATGTTTGCGTGTACGTGTGGGACATCATGCTTGTTAATTTAGTAGTACGTGAATGTTTACAAGCTTATACGGCCTATAAAACTGCTATCTTTACTTCGTATAGATGTTTACTAATCTGCTATCGCAATCGATGCTTCACATCTATAGGGTGAAACCGCGGTTGCGGCTGAGTAGAGATATGCTATTTCACTCGTGCAATGGCTTTTAGAGGGTAACAATTTTTTTAACACTTGATAAGCCGTTTTTTTTTTGCTGCAAATGCAAGACTATCAGTGATCACAAGATAAAGGCCTTAGTCAGACCTTTTTTCTATAAATCTTACGCTTTCGGAGCTTTTTTTGTGTCCGTCATGACCATAGCCGTGTCAGAATTAACTTTTAGACATTTATTAAACTCTTGGGGGTTTGTAGGGCGCTTGCGCAATAATGTACCTTGCTTTTCGTGTGTCTCGACTGGTAAATAGGCGTGTTTTTCCGAGAATAAAGTTTAGTTTAAAGTAGCACTCGTCCTGCTTGGTCTTCCTTCTTGTGTCCTCGTGTCTTGCGCTCTATGTATGAATTTGTACAAACTCGCCCAAATTTCAGTTCTTGTATAAGCATAACTTGCAGTTCATTTGACCAATATGAGTCTTTAGTGTAGCCATGGCAGCTAAGTTCACGCTAGTGGTTGCAAACGTTACACACATGGTAAGTCCTTGCTGAACAACGGGCACTTCACTTCCTATATTGGCATTAGCTGTTGTGGCCATAAATACGTCTGCGTGCCCGTGAGTGCATGACCCACCAGGACATCATGTCTGCCTCATAACAACATCAACATAACATATATCAGGCACAATGAACCAGCATGCAATGTATGTACGCATGTTAGTAGCCTAAAGACGCGGCCCGCATGCAATTTAAGTAGCAAAGTTTGTACCGCACTATTATGTAGCTAAACGGTTCTAAATTATGGTACGCTTTGGTAAACTGATAATTTGAAATGAACAGAGCACTCACTTCTTATACCAAACTTTCCCACCCGAAGCCATGCACAAGGCCCTCAGGCAGCTGTTGGAGGGCTGCCCGTACTGTCCATTTCCGATGGTGGTATTTCTGAATAGACAGGAATCTGAAAAGGCGTACAACTGGGTTGTCAAGCTCTGTCGGTTTACATGAGCCATAAATTGAATCTAAAATGCTTATGTTGAGGTCATCGGTCTTTCACTCGTTTAGAAAGGTGGTATGACTGTAGCATACATTGGCGCTTGAACAATAAAAATATTTCTTGGATGCTCTGCAGCAGACAGCAGGACATTGCGGATCGTGTTTTTTATTGAATAATGTCCCGTGATTAAATGCAGAATACGTTTAATTTCTCCATAAGCATAAAATAGGTGTTGTTATGAAAAACAAAACCAAACAAATACGCTACAATGATCGAATCCAATGGTTATGTTCATTTCAGGCATTTTTTAATGATTAATAAAGTACGTTTCCTTTTGTACGTCCTTCAGGATTGTCTTTCCTAAAATATATTTGCCATTATTCGGATACGCATTTACGTTATTGAACCCTCGGCGGCCGTTATCTTGGCGCTCTGTGATACCCTAGGCGTTCTTTTAAGAAAAATATTGTGGGTGCAGTGCTATGGAAAGTAATGCTCGCTTGATTAAGATTGTGGGACAAAATTACGCTCAACTATGTGAATTGTCTTTACGAGTGCACTGTAATTTCTGTGCGCCCTACTGCGGAGGAGTCTATATTCATGTAGGCTCAGATTCAGACTATTTATGAAAAATAAACGCCATGCGAATTTTTCAAGCGGGCCACTGACGGAAGGCGTGCAGATGCAAACCAACATTAAAGCAACGTAGCGTCTACGTGATAATAAGGAAGCGGCCGCATAAAAATCAACACTTCTGTGCCCTCCGCGGTTGAGGCTATGGCGCTGCTCGAGGTCATGGGTTCGGTCCCAACCGCGGCAGCAGCATTTCGACGGGGGCGAACTACAAAAAAAGCGCATGTAGTGAGATTGAGGAGAAGGTAAATATTTCCAGGGGGTCAAAATAATCGGCAGACTGCCACTACGGCGTGCTTGATAATCCTATTGTGGCACTTACAGCCCAACAATCCATATAACGTTTAACACTTCTGCCCCTATGCGATGTGTCGTGTGAAGCAAAGACAATGCTTCCTTCTAGGAGGTTATCAACACTAGCGCTCAACAACGCCTCTAGCAAACAAGTCTCGCTGTGTGTTCTGTGTACTACGTAGACAATACAGCAGTGGTGCACGCAAGGTAACGTTTAACATCAACTAACCACTATCGTACTGCACTAAACGCTGAAAAACGTAAACATTCACTGTCAACATCACCCCTAATTATCGTCAATGCAAAGCAAACAACAGAAAGCTATACGTGTACATCGATTCCTATGGTGCGTGGGATTCGCAAGATATTTTTTTCTGTAGTTTTTCTGCTGTCATCGGAAACTACTATATTATCGTACAGTTAAATATAACCATTGGCATTCCAGAAGTCCACTTGAGAAATACGAGCTGAGTGGATGCTTGTCGAAGAATTCATAAGAATTAACGTGCAGAAAGCGCGGGGCAGTTGCTTAATGCACTACAAAGTTTATAGATCTTCACTTTTTATACACTTAAACAAAACGAACAGCTATGGGGCTCTATACTTTCTCTGGTTTCATTGCTTGCCGGATTCATGTGGTTGTTTCTAATGCAGTGTCATCCCCTACGTGTATTTATTGTTCTAGCTTTAAGCATTATGCGTAAGTCTCGACATAGTTCACGACCTTAGCCATTAGTATCAGCATCATAATCACTTTCCTATTTTTCATGTATCTTAGAACATAGGCGTATTCCTTGAATTTACAATAAGTATGTGTTGCATCAGGAGATGCGGATTACCTACCTGCAGTTTCCTTATCTAATGAAGCCATAATATCGTCGGTCATCTTCGAAAGCGTTTTTCTCCTAACTATAAGGTAACTGCACGCAAAGTGCTAAAATAGATACAAACGAATAACAGGCAAACATGAGCGTTTATTCTTACTTTTTCTGTGCGGTTGTGTTTGCATCTTTTCAGTATTTCGCGATTAGTTGCCTATGGTTAGTTTGCATGAACAAATAGCCCAACAATCAGTTCCTAGAAAGTGTGTTTCCGTCTTCATGGCACACATTAAATTACTCTGGCAGACGATCGGTTATCTGCTATCACTTTTAATCTTGTTCCGCTTACTCTCCATCTTTAAGTGGAAATTTAGGAAATATTTTTGAATTACCTGAATAGAACAATAAAGTTCAACCATAATATCATACCTAAACGGAACGTCCATTCCACATAAATCTCACAAATTCCGGACGGCGTATCTCATATGGCATTTCTTGTTGCTTTTTAAGTGCAGATGTTAAGAAACATGTGGAACTGCGTTCTAGAAGAACCGCCAGCATTACCCAGAAAATTATTTCACATATATGTAGTTTTTTTACGCGGAATACTTTTTTACGCACCTATGGAACCATATTGAATTATGTGGCACGATGCACCGCGTACTGAAACACGGTTCCTCGTAGAGGTGCGTGAAACTATGTTCCAGATAATAGGTTCTTTTAGTGTAGTATAGCTTTGTTGCACTGTTCTCTTCATTCGCACTCAGTGCGCTTAAGGCCTGTTTATACATCTGTATTACGTCTGCATGCAGTTTCGATCGTTCCACTCAAGGCATTTCTGAGGGCACTATAATGTTGCCTCGAGGAAGTACCTAGTCACGTATATAGTACTTTTTTTCAAAGCTCGCAGTCCGTCTATGTAGATACAAGAAGAAATAAAACTAGAACAGTACCTTCATTAAGTAAATAGTCTGGATATATTAAAGCGAAGCTTTCTATGCCTCTTCTCCCGACTTTCCGGGCGATGCTGTGATAGTCATGCGGCGCGTGCCGCTGGGTTTCTTGCAATGCCGCGAGCTCCGGACGTCCCCGCCGGCGCCGCCGCGCCAGCGTTTCACAGTTTGTGCGCATTGCACGTGCCATGCTTGCTTTCCTATGCGACAAAAGTGCGCGTGCTCGGCTGTGGAGGTCGCGTGCATTGCTATAAAGCTACGAGTAGGAAATTAATGAAGAAAGGGTTTTCGGGGGAGGAAAGCGCTGACACCCCTTGCTATCCCTGCGCGAGGTAATATGCGCTAAAAATTGTTCGCGAACTGGCGTACAACGGCATCGCCAATCGAGTACCGTTTTCGATTGTCTTGGAAGGCTGGGTAGCTATGCGGTAATGTTGTGCCGCTAACATACAGAAACTCATTAGGGATGATTATTTGGGGAAACCTTGTGGTTGCAGCGTACAAAAGTCAAACTCCCAACGGAACATATAAAGCTACAATCTGGTTCCACCATTCAAACATCAAATTTGATACTGCAATATTGAAAGTATCAGACACGATGAGGGATTGTTTTAAGTTAGCTTCTGTCACTTCTGTAACAATAAGGCAAGATTTCGTATTTATCTACGGTAATCATTCAAGTAACTACAACAAGCTTAGAGAATACCAGGAACAGAGGGTCTGCAAAGCAAGAGATTACGCGAATTTTCGATACTACCGTTTGTGCTTTGAATACGTACTGTTCTTCACGGGCACTTTTTCAAAAAGCAGTTGGCCCTGGGAACCGCCGCCAAAAAACATTTTCGTTGAAAAAGCAACAAAAGCACAAAGCACATATCCTAGGACGTGCATAATCGGGAGTTTAAGGAGACCGGGTTTTCCGATACAATGAGATGGCAGCGTCGCTAGATTGAGTTTTACTTTAAAGTCTAATATTTATATAATCTGCGAGAGCTCAGCAGCAAGGAGTTTAACCTTTTATTTAATTTAAAGTACATGATTTCTGACATGCTATGTGTCCTTAAAAATTGTGAAATGCACAAGCACATCAAAAAATGTCATGACCGCGGTTCTACCTAAAGGCCTTTTCGTAGTTCACCTGACATTCACTTACACGCTCCATTGGTCGAGCTAACTGTCTATTTCCGCTAGATTCATTATAAACAGTTCACAAGATAGACGTCAAAAGGTGAAGAAAAGTTAAAGGGCAATGTCCGTTACATGACGCTAAGGAGCGAGAGAACGCGCTATGTACAGCATGGCGCGGTGGTTGCATTTCAATGCTGTTCAAAGGGGAAAAGCTTTCGTGCACTTATATTAGGACCACATTACTCAACCGCAGGTAGTCGTAATTTATGCATAACCTTCACAAAGGCTTCTCTCAGTGGTCCTGGTTGTTGAGTCCCATTAATTAGTCAATAGATATTCAAGAATGATATTCTGTCTGCTATCAGAAATACTTAAACTAATGCGAATATTAGCGGGTTTTAGACTTCTGAGTAGGTAATCTGTTTTTTTGTAAAGGGCCTAAAATGTAAATGGCTGTTTCATTGATTTGAGCTGAATATTGCGCGACTGTATTGCTTCGCTACGCTGATGCTGCACGTGTTCTGCTTATTAAATACCCTTCGTACAGTTCTCCATGTACATTTTCTTCAATCTTTTTGTCTGGCCGTGACTGTCATAACGTAATCTTTATGCTTGTTATCATAGTACAGTGCCAGTTTCTGCGAAAGGTGAATTTTTGGTATATTATTCCTACTACGTTACCAGGTTTGTGATTGGATGAAGTATTACAATCAGACTGCAAGTGCTTCGCGAACATTTTCTTAGAGTTTTGGTTATACGGAAATAGTCAGATAACGCAAGTCAGCACCGCTTCTTTCACTTGTTTCTTCTTCTTTCTTTCTTCTTTGTTTCCTTTCCGCGACGACAAGCTCGTCCAATGCAGTGCACATTCAGCTGTGATAATATTCGTCCATTTCCTTTTTGCACGCGGCCCTCATGAGCACGCGACATCTGGTGGAGGTGCGAGTAAAGTTCCCTGAAACAGAAACCGTAATAAAGCTTTCATGGCTACCGCGGGAACCTTGCTCGTTTACCTTCCACAATGAAACATATTAGGCATTAATGTGGCTGCTCCATCATGGGATGCCACCTCAGGTGGGCTATTACTTCTTCAGATTCTTCTTTTCAGCAATTATCACAAATACCAAACAAAATAGCTTGCGATCCACATTATCTCCTAAAGAAATTCAAGTATAATTAATTTCTGCTTTCACACCTGCTCAGAAATTATACGCTTTACGCCCTATACTAAATCTTACTATCTACTATTTCGATTTACTACCAGCATTACTCAATAGTACGAAGGCTGCGTAGCTGTTCTTGTGCACCAGAACCTATAATATTGATTGACGGATTAACATGCGAAAGAAGTGTGAATTGAACTCATACCATAACAAAAACAACGGCATACGTACTAAAAGCAGGCTGCTGACGCCTGTCAAGCTTGCCTGTCAAGCTTTGCAAGAAAGCAAAGACAGGAAAGGCAGGGAGGTGAACGTCAATGAACTGATTGTCGTCA
>NC_051158.1:188536221-188578002 GCF_013339745.2 Dermacentor silvarum
GGGTAAAGAGGGGGGTGGGGAGGCGCTTTACTCCGCGCAACCCGAGCGACCACGCGCTTTCGCCCGGGCGGCTGTATCTTGAAAGCAATCTGCGGTGGGGGCAGAGTCCTTCCTCCCTGTGCTGTGTTGTCGCGGCTTAGTTCGTGTTGATGCGAGTGGCGGGACGAAGGTCCATTCGCTCGCTGCTGTAGCCGCGGCGTTTTGTCGAAACTGCGACTTTTTAAATTTGTTAGTAAGCGAGTGTTTATTGCAATCTCTCATCATCGTCATCAGCATATATTTATGTCCACTGCAGGATGAAGGCCTCTCCCTGTGATCTCCAATTACCCTTGTCTTGCGCTAGCTGATTCCAACTTGCGCCTGCAAATTTCCTAACTTAATCACCCCACCTACTTTCCTGCCGTCCTCGACTGCGCTTCCCTTCTCTTGGTATCCATTCTGTAACTCTAATGGTCCACCGGTTATCCCTCCTACGCATTACATGGCCTGCCCAGTTCCATTTTCCCCCGCTTAATGTCAATTAGAATATCAGCAATCCCCGTTTGTTCTCTGATCCACACCGCTCTCTTCCTGTCTCTTAACGTTACTCCTAAGATTTTTCGTTCCATCGCTCTTTGTGCGGTCCTTAACTTGTTCTCGAGCGTCTTTGTTAACCTCCAAGTTTCTGCCCCATATGTTATCACCGGTAGAATGCAATGATTGTACACTTTTCTTTTCAGCAACAGTGGTAAGCTCCCAGTCGGGATTTGGGAATGCCTGCCGTATGCACTCCAACCCAATTTTATTATTCTGTAATTTTTTTCTCATGATCAGGGTCCCCTGTGAGTAATTGACTCAGATAAACGCACTCCTTTACAGACTCTTGAGGCTGACTAGCGATCATGAATTCTTGTTCTCTTGTCATGCTATTCAACATTATGTTTGCCTTCTGCATATTATTCTTCAACACCACTCTTACACTTTCGCGGTTAAGATCCTCAATCATTTGCTGTAATTCGTCCCCATTGTTGCTGAATAGGACAAGTCATCTGCAAACCGAAAGTTGCTGAGATATATTCGCCGTTGATCCTCATTCCTAAACCTTCCCAGTCTAAGAGCTTGAATACTTCTTCTAAGCAGGTGTAATACTTCTTCTAAGCTTCTTTTTCTAAGCTTCTAAGCACGTAATACATCTTCTAAGCTTCTGCTATGCTAGGGAAGAGCATTCACAAGCATAGCATAGCATAGCATAGCATAGCATAGCATAGCAATAGCAGTGAATAGTGTGTAGTGAATTGCAATCTATACCGACAACCAAACTGCAAAACCTCATTTCATGTTGCTGTGTAACACTTTCGCCGTCTATGCTTCGCCTTTCAGGCAAAACGGCAATTTTCTGTTACGTGCTTTTCATGTATTCTCCTTGCCGGGCTGTTTCGACATTGAAACACTGCAGTCATAGCGTGTAGTTCTGTATATCCCATTTCTTAAGCATAAAATTTGTTCTGTAGGAAGAATTGTTTAGAAAAATATGTGTTTATTTTATTTGAACGATTCTCTCTTTCCAGGTGCGCTCCGAGAAATGTTGGCGAGGAATGCAGCGAGCAACCCGGTCCCGGAGAAAACTTTCCGGACTGTTGTCCTAGTTACTATTGCGAATAGCCTGCATTTAAACATAGTTCATATATGATGAAATGGAATTAAAAGCAGAATTTTTACGAATAAAAACACAACGACGTGAATCGCTTCTACTATTTGTGAGTAAGTCCCCCTCTTATAAAGTATAATGTGCGGCAGTTACCCTGCCTTTTATTATGCTTTAGTGAAGAGAGATAAATCTGTGTAGGTGCATGGTTACAATGTTCTATAACATAGTGATTGTATGTGAGCTAGTGTTGCGGAACTATCGACACCATCCATATTTAATTCGCTATCAAACTGTCGACCAAATGTAGAATGGATAGTTCATTCAATAGTAGAAAGCACGCTGCATACCGCGCATGATGATTAGAACACTAATTCGGCTACGTTTGCTTGTGACCCACTACGTAGACTTTAATAATCATCCTTGCGCTTCGCATAGTCGCAGTGCACGCTTCATCGAAAGCATTAGACGAATGCCCCTCTACCCCATGAACAGAGTTTTGATGTAGTATAGCATTCCATGCGGATAGTGTTAGAATAACGTGATGTGGTTCAACAGTAGCTGGAGTTACTAGCACCGGCAAAAACAGCAATTTAGAATTCAGGCGACCACAACGATGATTCCCAAGGTCTTCCTTTTGAGTGGTTATTTATATGAAGAATATATGCGGGCCCTTCCAACATCAGTACCACCATAATGCATTGCCCATCCACTGTTCATACATATGGGATTCTAAAGTGGAGAAGAGAGAGAGAGAAAAACATTTATTTAGACCATCGAGTTGATCTTGAGGACGAGTAAGTAGGCTGAAGAGAGAGAAAGCCAACATTAAGTTACCCGATTACCATTGACTTACGAGAGCAAAAACTGTTGTGAGGGTGTTTAGTAGCGCTTTAAAGCAATTTAATGACGTTTCTAGATGTAGAAATAGAGAAATTGAGCAACTTGATTGGTCTGGTGTAACCGCGATAATTTTTATCCAAGAACAACTGATAACTATAAATCAGCAACGCACAGCTTTAAGCTAGTTGGTGGTATTCTGACGTAGTGTGGGACACAAATTGAACAAACGACAGGGATCGTCCAACTCATCCCCTGTCCTTTGTTAAATTAATGCGCTACACTAAGTCACTGATAAGTCATGACCTTTATTCGCATTCCGACAGCGAGCAGAAATATTGTGTTGTAGCGACGTCGAAGAATACGACGGTGACACAACTACTAGTCGCGAAACTCTTTATTGGGTGAAGTTGTACCCACAAAATAACGAACTCTCAAGCACAACGAAGGCGGCGAGTACACGCGGCGTTAGTCGAAATCTCTTCTCCGCGCCATGCGCGTCTGCTTTTATACATGGCTCGTCGAAGGTTCCAGCGTAATCGCTGTGTCCATGTGTTTAACAGAAGGCACTACATTCAAACCTCGTTATAACGAAGTTGAAGCCGACAGTCTACTTTATTTCGTTATATCGTTGACTTCGTTATATCTATTATTGCGATTTGCTGCAATATATGCTCATTGGAGTGCACAGTTGTAAACATGCAAACAGGAAGAAGGTTTTGCGGTCCACGGAACCGCTACACGGCCACGCATGCGATGAAATTTGAATTTTAAAAAAAAAAACGAATATACACGCCACTTCTTAGCACTTGAGGCGACAGCCTTTAGATAGTGGCCTTCTGTTCCATTGTGATGGTCTTTCATTTCCGCTTTCCACATAACTCATCGCCGTATAGCAGCACGGCAGACGACACAGCTCTCTGCTGTGGGATCCAGGAGGCAAGCGAACTTCGCCATGCCGGCTCGGCTCGGCCGGCTCGTGACCGCTGAGATTGCACCGGTGCCAAAGGGATCGCAGAGGCCACGCCCAGCTGCCAGCCCGCTGTTTGGACTTGGCGTTGGCTGACGGTTTCATTTCACCGCAGTCAACCACCAGTTGTTGCGACTCGTGTCCGAGCGGTCATTACGAGTTTACGTAGCTGGTAATATACCATGGTGCCGGGTGATCAAGGGATCCGGGGCGACGTCCAAGAAAGGCAAAAAAAGGTTTATTTACAGCATTTACATTTTTAGAGTTTTCAACGTACGAGCACGAACGAGCACACTCACGGTACTGAAGCTCCGCTTTTTAAGCCCTTTATTTTCCCCTTTCTCTCGTAAGAGAATTCACTGTTGTTGTTCTCATCCAATCCCAATCGCGAAACGTTCGCAAAATCCCGCCCCTGACGGTGCACAGTTCCGCCGGATGATGCCTGCAAGGTTGTGCAAGGTTTTGTCTGCTGAAGCTGGACTTGCAAACTGGTGTCGAATGCTTTTCGTCTCCTGTTTGATAAGCATAGTGAAATAAAACGAACACTCACCAATGGAAATACATGCATTGGAAAATAAAACTTGGCGTTGACGACTGTTTTTGTGTTATTCGCCGCAGTGACGTCCAAAAGTTCCTGGCCCACCTCAACTCATTCAAGCCCTGTATCCAGTTTACGGTGGAATATGAAGATAGCAGTCGCATAGCTTTCCTTAATGTTCTCGTTGAACGCATGGATAAAGGTTTCACCACAACGGTATATCGAAGCCCACGCACACGGGAAAATACCTCGATTTCCTTTCCGTGCGCCCAAAGGGCCATAAGCGCTCGGTTTTGTCATTCCTGTTCGATCACGCCTTCCGTCTCTGTTCGAGCCCTACAAGACGCAGAACAGAACTGGACACGATACGGAGGGACTTGTCGAATAGGATACCGGCCTCAAATGCTCAGAGCAGGAACGTCGTGCCTCGGCGCCCAACCGCCAAGCGGTTACAAAGAAGTGTAAATGCGCAGCCATTCCGTATGCGCGCGTGTTAAGCGAGGCTTTGGCAAGAATTTTCAGTGAGTACGACGTTTGGGTTGCGCATGTCCCGGTCAAGCAAGTTACGTGGTCAAATGATGCGCGTAAAAGATCCCTTGGAACGATCGAGGTACCCCGGTGTTGTGTATGAAATACCGTGCAGAGATTGTGACGCAACCTATGTCGGTGAGACCGGTAACTTCAAAAAACGCATAAAACAGCATCAGTACGATGTCGCCAAAGGGAACTCCTCTTCAAAAGCTTTATCAGAACACCACGAGAACACAGGTACTGCATAAACTGGGCATCCGCATCCCTAATCGCCACATAGACGAAACTGCCAACAAGACTAATGCTTGAATCGCTGCATATTCAGACGACGCAACATGCCATAAACAGGACACGTGGGAATCTGACAGAAATCTACACACGCGCACTACGCCATCTATCCTATATTTAAACAAGAGCTCCCGCGTTTGCTTTCATTGTGATCAAGGGTCCCGTACGGGACTCAAACGTTGTTTTATTTTTCAGTACATGTATTTCCATTGGCGAGTGTTCGTTTTATTTCACTATGCTTATTCCTCGCCAGACACGTTTCCGTCAAACTCTGGATTATGTTTGATAAGCAGTAACTTCAGAACAGTGCCAGACCCACAAAGCAAGCGAGCGCAAGGCCACTCTCCTCTGAGACACCCCAGGCATTACAAAAAAAAGGAAAAAAAAAGCCGCTACTGCTTTCTCATCCCTTTCGCGCCTTTTCCCCCTAAACACTAGAAACAGCCATTTCTTATAAGCTCCAAGAAATGATTACCAAAATCAGCTGACAATGAACTACAACTACGCGATAATAGAAAAAAAATACCTACTGAAAATTGGTTCGGGAGCCAGAGTGGGTATGAGGCTTTCGCTACTCCATGGGCAACGACTCAGACCATCTGCATTCCCATTTGCGTGCCAGCCAAGTAGCGGCCAAGCTTACGAGTAGCCTATTTTAACAGTGCACAAGTTCTATTTCATATGCCATAGGCATCCTCGCGTGCAGCTACCTCTCGACCACCCCAAGCACAGGCTACTCTAAGACACCTTTGTCCCTCCCTCTCGAAACGACCCCAAGAACGCTGTCAATCATGTCACCCGGTATGAATAGGCCGAAGTTTTAGAAAGAATCGGAATCCTCTCCCGGTAACGTGTCCCGCGTCTCCAAACTCCGCCTCTCCGAACTAACCATTCGCCTACATGGCGCGTGTTTCACAAGTAGCCACAAAACAAAAGGCGCACTTTGAACCACGGAAACCACTTTGAACCACGGACTGCGATCCAAAAGGGTCAAAGGGACAAGCGTCGCGTATGGAGTTGCTCTTTCGGTCATTGCTACCAGCCAGTACCAGCGACTCTGTTGCGAAACGTACTGGGCTCTGCTGACCGCTTCAACTCTTATTTCATAGAGTGGTATTTAAAATGTAACGAACAAAAAGCTACGCTGTATCTACGCGCGAAAAGACTAAAAAAATGCTTCTCCACACGAGCTTCATGAGGAAAAATTTCACAATGGTAACCGATATACGCCCTACCCTGTAAGCATTAAATTTCAAAACTTAGGTCTGCCTCTGCAAGCCCCAAATCTCAAAGCTTAACTACAATATCAGCGCGATCACTAGCCACTACCATCGCGAAATCCTCTTCACACCTTCATGCGTGTTACTGGCTCGTACAACAACACAAAGAAAATCTGAGCCTAACAAGTAACCTTCGAATTTGAAAGCAAAACTTCTTAATAACTAACAACAAGAAAAGAAATGCTTCACGTTCTACTTACCCACAAGTACGTAACTGAAGGGTGTGCCTAATTTGCCACTTCATGTTAATGCGCGCTCGATGGGGTCGCACTCCGAGAGGCTTTGTGCTTCGCCGAGGACATCAAAGGGCGCCAGACTTACACTGCCCTCTGCGGACACCTGCAGCTTTGTGTCCCCGCCGCTTGCTTTCTCGTCCCCGAAGGGGAGGGCGCAAACAAGGGAAGAATAGGAAGAATAGCCATTCTCACTGGCCCTCACTCTTGCGTGGTATTCCCCATCAGTGTCTGGTCGACTGGCTCGGTTCGTGTGTGCATACCTCAACCAGATGGAACATTTCAGCCGCACCTTTACTCACGGAAACGCGCCCTGTTCTGACGCAATCAGCCTTTGGCTACGCTTCCGTTTTCTGAACCGCCGCAATGAACGCCCGATGACCTGGTTCCCTGCCTTACACGCTGCGGTGTGGCGTCCTTCTCAAGTTTTCTCGGCGCCGAACACTTTGCTCTTCTTCTGTGACGACGCTGTCTGAAAACGTTCTCTCTTGCCATGCGATCATCTATTACGCACCTGAAAACCCCGACCGTTGGGTTCCCGTTCTGTTCGGCCGCCATGACATCCTACTCCGCTTTTGGCGATTCCAGAACGCCTCCGCAAGAAACGCTCTCCGGAATTGCCACTTGCTCTACTTCTGCGACATTGTCGCGCTATACATTCGGCCGTACCAGAGAGCCGCTCAAGTTCCGAGGCACGAGGTCCGTATACAGCTTGATATTGGCCCCATTGGGGTTGCTGGAACAAGTCTCGTTCCCGCAAGGAGCGCTCTCCTAGATGGCCGCTGACTTGGTTTCGCTGGACGCCTCAAATGCGCACTCTCCGAAGCTCGAGCCCAGAGCAATCTCCGGTTCTCTGTACTGTCGGGCCAATTTATATGCGCTATCGTTGAAAACTATTTCCTTAGCCAGGCCCTCCCCAACAGTACCGGTGGGATCTAGAGTCGCCGCGTCTGTACTCTGCTCGGCCGCCCCGCTATCTAGGTCTACCTTACACAATTCAGGCCCTCTTTCACCCATATACCGAGGCACGAGGCAGGTCTCCAGTGCCTCCTTAATCTTCTAATGGGTACTGGAACGAGCCTCGTCCCCGAAAGGAACGCTTTCCGGAATCGGCCCTGTTTGTAGACCGGCGACGGCCTCGCTCTCTACGTGCTTTACCTCTGAGGGTTCTGCCACGTCGCACTTCACGTGCTCTCCATTCCCTGACGCGACCTCAACCGCGGGTTGTCGCTCAGTTACCTCAAGGCAGGAACTCTCTGTTCCTCCCCTTGACCTTTTAGATCGCCCTCAACAGGAATCACGAGCTGGTGAAATAAAGCTATCTTAGCTCTATCGTAATTGCGGTACTCGTCATCAGAAAGGCGACCCAAGACGCAGGACACGTTAAAGGTAAACACGTTGTACAGTTCAAAGGACCAATTTTTATGGTCAAGCTGAACCTCCGAGCAAACCTTCTCGAAAAGGGCAAGAAAACTTTTTAAGTTTTCGTCGACTTTGAATACGCACAGTCTAGATCGTACCTGTTTCCCTCTAAGAAACTGGATATCGATTCGAATTCTTTCCATCCGAACTCTGTGCTCTCCCCGTTTGCGTTCCTGTTCCCTTTCGTGCTGTGCCGTCCGAATTCAGTGCTCTTCCCGTTTTCGTCATTGTTCCCTTTCGTGATCGAGCGCCTCTTTGGCCTTATGTGCTACACGCTCGCAGTATTTTTCCTAATGCTATTTCTTCCCAAATGCTATCTAGGCATTCCTCCAGTTCCTCGTCGTCTGCCCCAATCGCCTCAAAGATCACCGACTTTCTCTTTGATTCGTCAATTTGGAGACCCAACTCTCTGGCCAAGTTTAACAATTCCAGCTTCTTTAGTGCCTTCAAGTTCATGGCTGCCCTTAGTACTGCTAAATCTTCACTCTATAACAACCTCGACTTACTCAAAACTTCCGTCAACGGTTACAGAAAAGTTGTCCGGATTTGAGGGCCTTCCTATGGAATCAACTTTCTTCAACTGGGCGGCAAAGGGTCCACTCATGATCGAGTAGTGGGCTCCTGTGTCCACTAAAGCTGTGACTGCGTGACCATCGAGAAGCGTATCCAGGTCGGCTTTCCTTTGCCTTCATTGGAGTTAGGTTGCGGCTTCAAATCACGGCTGCGTCGCGTTGTCCCAATGATGGTACGTCGCGTTGTCAGGTCGTCTTTAGGGGGTGTTTTCTTGGCATCGAGGCTTCGTTCGGGGGACGTCTTGTCGTCGTTACGTCGTCGGGACGGTCTTTTCAGCTTCATTGTCGGTGGCGGAGGTTATTCGGCATTTAGACGAACAGCAACCGCATATCCATCGGATACAAGCGTACGGTCGGCGCTGCGGCGGCAGGTGCCTGGTGACGCGGAATGAGAACGTCGTCGAGGTCCCAGTGACGTAGTGAGTGATATGACGATGTCGTTCTCCAAGCAGCGGTCACGGTGCGTGAACGGCTGACCCACGTAGTCACATTTCGAGGTATGGGCACTGGTGGTAGACGTGGCCCACTAGCCCGCAGTGGTAGCAGTGCGAGCGCTGGTCGGGGGCATGGCAAATGTCCGTCATCCTTAGGCCTTTGCGCGGGTCACAGGCTGGCGAGCTAGTGGCGGCAGAAGCGGTGGAGACTGGCGACAAAAGTGCGGCGTTACTGGCCTTTAGACCGGGTGCGGAGGTGCAACGGGAACTTTACCGCGGTTGGCGGCACCGTAGCACATCGTTTCAGGCTAAGGTGTCAGTGATGCCCGAACTTCTAGAACTTCCAATCACCGCTGAAGTTTCTTGTTGATTATGTTAGCTCATCGGCTACCTTCCGCCGCCACATGGAAGAAGCCGATGCCATATTCCCGACAGGTTCACTGGTGGCCTACACCGATGCGAGCTGCACGGACATACAAGTGGTTACGTCCACCATGGTGCTAGGGCACCCATCCATAAGTGCTAATTACGTGTACCGTCTGACAACTCCGGTACCATCGGTCAGTGCTGAGCTTTTGGCCACACGAGACGCAACAAACTTGGTAACAGCTGCTTCCACGTCGCCATCACCGGTTATAATAATACGCACTGACTCCACCTCGGCCATAAAGGAGATTCGGAAGGTTTACAATGCCCACCCTGTCGCAGACGAAATACACCGAATGACTGCACAGATGCCCGGTCAGATTCGGACACAGTGGATACCACGGGACACTATTTCTGCTCACATACAAGCTGACACCGCCACCCACAGTGAGCTGCCACTATAGCTGCGGAAGCACCTTTCCCAAGTGACCCCCAGGGCTATTTACTCCACCGCAAGGAGATTCTCCGCCGCACCACACGAGATTTATTTCCACCGTGTGGTTCAAACCTCCCAGGCGGCCTTACACGCCAGGAGGAGGTGGTGTTGCGGAGACTCCGTGTCGGGGTGGCACTTACCCCATCCGTCACCTATGCCTGGCCACAACACCTCCGTGTATCATTTGCGGATACCTGCCCATATTGCCCAGCTCGAGCGTCCGCGGCAACAATCAAACACCTGTTGTGGGCATGCCCTGGTCTAAACCAGGTACGACGGCGCTACCTGCAAACAGTGGGCCTTCATCCTACGTGACCACTGGACTATGAGCCATGGCTCTATGGAAGCAACCATCGAGCACTATTGCTGTTAATCGCCGAGAGCGGCCTACATTTCTATATTTAATGGTTTATGCCGTTGGACGAACTTTCGAAAACAAAAAAAGCTGTCGAGGCCACCTGAGGCTACGACCTTGGCAACAACTTCTGCAGCTCTTTCCTTATCACCGATTTGATTGTCTCGCGCAGGTCGTTGGTGCGTAGCACTTGTGCTTTGGCGTAGTTTGTTGCAAGCACATGACGGTTATATTACCTGGTGCGTATTTCAAGCGTCTTCTCGATCGCTGTGGCCTCCGTAAAAAAAAAAAAAAACTCGGTGACGGTCCTGGGTGGATTGCGTTTGAATCCGGCTAAGATTAGTTCTTTCACACCCCCGTATCAGGAATCAAACTTTCTTCTCTTCAGACATGTGGGGATTAGTATGCCAACAGGCGAGTCAACTCCTCCTTAAGGTCGCAGTGTTCTTGTTGAGTAGTAGTACTCAGGTGTCAAAAAAAAAAAAAAACACTACTACCCATCCTTTTCATACAACACTTGTGAAGTGTTGGAACCTGTACATATTTTACATGGTATCGGTTTCAGTGTTTAGGTGGGCAACACTGTGTCCCTGTGCTTGTATATATTGGTGGAATGTCTAATAAAGTTGATCAGTATGCAACACGCAGCCGGTGTGCTGGTCACGTCACTCCTCCACTACATGAAGGTCTGAAGAAGTTCTCGCGGAATACTTCTTTCTTGGGTTTTACGTGCCAAAACCAGTTGTGATTATGAGGCACGCCGTAGTAGAGGGCTCCGGATTAATTTTGACATGGGGTTCTTAAACGTGCACTACAAGCAAACACACGGGCGTTTTTGCATAAAGTCCCACGTCGCTAAGGCGGTCTCTTTGTACTTGAGCTAGGTCTGAACAGTGCCATCCTAAGATAAGTAGGCATGGCGCAACTTGTCCTAGCCACCTTCACTTGTTGAACAGCGTAGTCCTCTCGTATATCTCCAGCCGGATGACAGGGTTTTCAAACAACCATCTACCGAATCTCGGTGGCTTCCTGGACTGCTTCTGGACGAAAGTTGAAGGTGAAGCTGGGATCGTCACCAAGGTAGTCGACTTGGCCCCGATCTTGCTCGTCGTATCAAGTAGAAGTCCGTGCTCCGGTTGTAGCCTGCAGCTAGCTGCATTGCCCGTGGTGACGTTGTAGTGTCTTCAGGGCTTGAGCTTCAAGGGGCATCTGGTAGATGAACGCAAAAGCACATACACGAGCTGTCACGCTGTTGGGACGTTGAAAAATCAGACGGTGGCACAACTAGGAGTCAGGAAAATAATACTTCATTGGGCGAACTTAATTGTGCCCGAAGGACAACACTGAAGCACAACGATAGCGGCGAGCGTAGGCAGCGATTGTCGAAATCTCATCTATGGGTAAGGTGCGTCGGCTTTTATTTATTTATTTATTTATTTATTTATTTATTTATTTATTTATTTATTTATTTATTTATTTATTTATTTATTTATTTATTTATTTATTTATTTATTTATTTATTCCGTACCCACAGGCGCCAAAAGGTATTACAGTGGGGGGTGCGAAGGTTTTACAAAACAGAAACGTTCAGAAAATATCTTTTGCTACAGGACGTGTGAGAATAAAGAGAACAAGAAAAGTTCAACCAAAGTTGCAGATGTTTCAAAACACAGCAATAAAGCCAAAAACGTCAAGGAAACGGGGTAGTCGAGTCACTTCAGCAGGGAAAGAAAAAACGGCACAGCTTGCGCTAGGCGGCGCAAAGCTCGATACACAGCGAAGCTAGTCTATCGATTGTGTCATATCCTACGAGTTACCTGGCATAACCAAGCTCTACTCAGCCATAGCCAAGGCGAAACCTAGCTGATTGAGCGTGGCTTGTAGCCAGCTGTGGCACGGCAGAACTCGGCTACTGCAAGGAGAAAAGCGTGACGTCACACAAGCTACGGCGTCCGTGGCATCGGGGAACGCCTCGTTAAGCACTTGCACACCAAGCACACGAAGGAGAAGTGGGGCGAAAGCTAACCACAGTGTACGGACAGCGCGCAGCAGACGAAAGGCCGGAATGACGTCACGGCGCATGCGTAGTAGCGCGCATCTGGTGGGAGCTCTTGTCGAGCCGCCGCTAGAGGCGCCCGCTGCAGTCATGGACACTGCGAGTGTTAGGCGTTAATGCGGGGGAAACGGAGACGCGCGGTTGGCGCCGGCAGCACCTCTGCGCGTTGCCCCGTTGGTGCTGCTACAATTTGCTTCTCTCTCTCACTGTTATTTTCTCTTCCTCTCTCCCGAGCATAGCGCGCGACGCGCACACTCTCTCATTTTCATTTTGTCTTTCTCTCTCTCGAGCATGGCGCGCGACGCTCCGCGAGACGGTTGCTAGGAAACGCAGTGGCAGGCAGCTGCGGCGTCGCTGGTCGCCATATCTATGGCGCGGCTGGCTTTTCGTGAAACGCGCACGTTTTACGGCTGACTTAATCAGCTTCGCCGTTAAAATAAATCATTTGACACGACGTTAATGACACCGGCAGGTAACCTATATCATTCTTGTATAGTTTTTGAAAAAAAATTTGCCGCGTATCTGCGTGCTTCGCTGCAAATGTCGTCGAAAGACGATAGTCTTCTGCCGGCCGTACTACATGAGTGCTGGTCTGATCCGCGGCCACCTGTGATGCTGTTCTCGTACCATTTCCGTCCTGGCATGATAAATGCAATGGAGGTTTGTTTGAACAAATTTCATTTTACAGCATTATTTCATCAAGCGGCCATTTATGTTTTGCCCTGCCTCAGACAGCGCTTCCTTTATGTTGAATCCGCCGCATCTGGCTGGCATTGATAAAATTGAGGAGGCGCTGCGTGAGACATGGACGCCATCTGGCAATACATCGGGAAACATGAGCTTGTGCAGAGGGTTTGCTTCCTCCATGGCAGAGGGCGCTCGTCAGCGCGCAGTCGGGGAACGTCGTTAGAACGGCGCTGCATAGCATGGCATTTTCAGCGCAGCTTAAGAAACTAGGGTCTTTAGAGTTACGTATCTATGTATTTTCTATTAAAGGAACACACCTCCTAATACTTACCTAGTGATGTTGCGCCTCAGATATGCGTAATATTTACTTTGTGATCGATGACGTTCACAAGTATGAACAGCCGTACCAGTTTAAGTAGTGTGGGCGGTAAGCAAGTGGTCCAACTTTGGCCGGGTGGCTGAATCGGGTGACAGACAGACAGACAGACAGACAGACAGACAGACCAAATTTTCAGCGTTTAAGTTCCCCAAGAAAGACTATTGTCTTTAAAACAAAATTACTTGTGCAGTCCTATCTTGCACGGAACGTCTCGTACCTTTAGCGCATGGTCCACACATTGTGACCGGTATTGAGGCGGCATTATATATTTGCACCTTTCTATACCACTTGTACTGTAGTATATGGAATGAAAGAGCTTCAGTCGCAGCTTTCTGCGTCGTGCTTGTGAGGTATCCCCTTTAAACTCTTCCTTAGCACACGTAGCACTGAAATTAAATTTGTATCGACCTGACACGTCCCGCACACCTAGATTCTGTACCGTCTCAAGTTAATCAATGTCACGTGCCGTCGGAGGTTATAGGATTACACGACTCGTCGAAGGTTCCAATGTAATCGCTGGTGTCCATGCGTCTTCCAGAACGTTCTGCACGCTTCGTGTCGTGCATGCAATATGATTGTCGTGGTCACTCGCATAATTAACACGTGACTCAATCTGGAGAGCTAATGGTGTTGGCACGAGGCAAGAATACGTGCGTGTGGCCTAATAGAGCATCTGGCTGCTGCGATGACAAGCCGAGGTTCGACTCTGGTTCCTGGACGCGCTTCTTCGTTTTCGTTTTTTTAAGAGTGAGGAGTAATCTACTCGGCCCAGGACCCAAACGGCGACCGACCGACGCACGCGAAACCGTGAGATGGTAGACCGAGAAAGCTTTGCTTTAAAAATAAAATGAGCAATAACAAGCGATTTAAAGCCAAGCCTTCAAGAAATTAAATTCACGGTCATAAAACTGTGACGCACGTCATGCGTCACACAGATATGCTTAATCATTCTTCGTTATATATAATTTATCAGTCATCTTGTCGAACGATTTGCGTGCTGCTTCAAGACAGATACTGTGTTGTGTGTTTCGTACTGTGCACGTAAAACTGCTGGCTCCACCTGTACGTGCTTGTGTTAAACGAGAAAGAAAGCCGGTAAGATGGAAGTAACCATTTTTACCTCATGTACTCGATTTCCAGGTAAATACCTGTTGATAGTTTTAGGCATACAATATAGTCGTCACACCACAGAACGTGGTGTGCAAAGTTCTGCTAAGGTTATCTGCTCCCAGCTCATCTCCTAACTGGTCACCCGAACCCTGCTGCTCGTCATCGAAGCCATCGTAGCCGCAACTGCGACTATGAAACTATGTTGGATGCAGCCGCACCTTTAGAAGGTTCGGGACGGAAAGCGCTGCTCCTAAGTTCACATTCGTGCCACAGCTGTGGACATTGTGGAAACGATGAGGGAAGTGGTTTCGGATTCTACAAGCGCTTAAGTACTAGACGCAGCAAGAGCTGTTTAACTCATTCATTTACCTTTCAGGCCTAAAGGCAAAGGAAACATTTCCAACCCTGCCACTAATGACAAATAAAACACAGTCGTACGACGACGTCGTTGCAGCGTTCGAGAGTTTATTCATCGGAAAGAAAAATGTCTGCGAACGTGCTCTGTTCAAGACCCACTCGCAACACGTGGAGGAACCCGGCGCGGGATTTATCACAGCGTTGCACGCATTGGCAATGCGCAACTACGTCACCCTCAAAAATGAATTCCCTCGAAACAGAACTGTCGTTAGCATGAGAGAAGAAATTGTATTCGAAATTGAAGATGGAGAGTGACCTCTCCAACCCCTAAAGGCCCTCACAACGAGGTTATTATATAGGGGGGTGACAAAAATTCTATGACAATCTAGAGAAGGAATAGGCAACAAGAATAAAATGTGGCAGCACAGCAACAATCAAGGAACCATGATGAAAAAACGCAGCCTAATAAAAAGAACACACATAAAAAAATCAAACACATTGCGGTAAACGGAACAAAACTAGAAGAAAAGCTACTCATCGCATTCATTTTTTAGAAGTTCTTGAACTTTCGACGTGTTAATTTCAGTTGCGATTGTAGCAGGCAGCTGTTTCCACTCAATAATGGTTTTGGGTATGAATCATTTCGCAAAAGATGAAGTGCGGCAAATGATGCGTTTGATCTTGAAAGGATGGTCACGGCGGGGAAAGAAGGCTGATGGTGATTAAAAGAAATCGTCATGAAGCAACGGATGATGGTAAATTTTGTGAAAAAGAGTTAAGCGAGCAAGTTTGCGACGATTGGAGAGGTTAAGACCAGCACGAGCTTTTAACACCGTGACGCTAGTGAAACGCGAGTAATCTGAGAAAAAAAATGTGGTTGATCCCTCTTATATAGGAATCGGTATAGAACACGAAAGTGAAACGTGTCTTCACAGAAGTAGTGTAATGTTTATTGCACATTGATATATAATGTCTATTGGTGTTTTGTGGCTAAAGCGCCCTTAGGCGTTGATGCACCCACGCTGACGCCTGGTGGCACGTCTCCTCCATCACGACTACCAACGTCGATGACCATGAGCAACCGTCGTGCATATGGAAGCTGCACTACGCTGCACACGCTAGCACAACGCGAAAGACGAAGCACGTAACTGACACACTAATACAACGCGCAAGACAAAGCACGTAACTGAATCGTCACCGAGTCAAATCAGCGCGTACAGCGCGTCGTAATTGCAGCCTCCGCGATCAACTTCAGAAACATTTTCAGGGCTAATTGCGGAGGCCACGCTCCGCTGTGCTGAGTACGGTGAACGCCACCTAGGTGGCGTTGGTAGTGCTTCTTGATGCCAGCGTCCCTTCGAATGCTGGCATCGAGGCGTCGTAGTGCTGAGACCACCGAAGCGTTCACTGTCGGTGCGCGTTAGTGTCATAATGCAGTACTTCTCTTTTCTGCTCGTAGGCGGCGGCACCGCCCCGAGCAAGAGCGCGGGTACACGGAGGAGTGTTAGATATATAAGGCGCGTCTGTGTAGCTCTCTGCAAATGCGTTTGTGGCGCAATGGGTTAAACGCTCGGCGATCTATCGTCGCGGACCGAAAGGTCGTGGGTTCGATTTCCAAATTTTGCATGTTTGTGGAACTTTTTCTTCTGGTTTCTTTCTTTGTATTATGTTCGTGTACATTGTAAGAACGTCATATCCGTGACGGAAATACGTCAGTGAAGTCTTGGTCGACCCCGGCATAAAACACTTTCGTGTTAAAAATTAAACGAGCAGCACGGTTTTGCAGGGATTCGATATTATCTATGGTGTACGCTTCATCCTGGTCCCATATGGCTGAAGCGTATTCAATTTTAGGTTGGATTAAGGTGATATAAGCAAGTTTACGCACAGGCGCAGGAGCATGTCGAAGGTTACGTTTTAATAAGCCAAGAGAACGGTTTGCAGCTGCTAGAATCATATCAATATGATAGTTCCAGGTTAAGTAAGACTGTAGGTGAACACCTAAATATTTGTAAGTAGAAGCTGTCTCAACTGTTACCTCATTAATAGTGTATGTTGATGGGATGCGGCAAGAGTTTCTTGTAAAGGAGACGAGCTTTGTCTTAGAGTGGTTTAGGATCATTATCCACGATGAACACCAAGTGTTAATTGAAGCGAGATCAGTTTGTAAACATTGGTGGTCAGTTTCACTTTTCATGGCTCGGTACACAACAGAGTCGTGAGCGAACAGTATAATTTGGGAAGATACACAGTTAGGTATATCATTAATAAATATTAGAAAGAGCAGGGGACCAAGCACGCTCCCCTGGGGTACACCAGATGTGACTTTAGCCATTGAAGAGTTAGAACCATTAACAGCGGTGAACTGAACGCGAGATGAGAGGAAGTCTTTAATCTATGCTAAAACCTCAGGGTTAATATTGAGATGCGATAACTTGAGTAGTAATCTGTGGTGGGGGACCCGATCAAATGCCTTAGAAAAATCGAGAAACAAAGCGTCGACTTGAATGTCGGCGTCTATTAAAGTAAATAAGTCGTTAGTAAATCCACAAAGCTGAGTGTCGCAGGAAAATTCCTTGCGAAAACCGTGCTGATATTTAAATATGATGTTGTGATCTTCAAGATAATTAATGATCTGGGTGTGGATGACATGTTCAAGGAGCTTTGAGAAGGTGCATGTCAATCAACTGGGTCTATAGTTTAGGGGATCAGAGCGGACGCCAGATTTGAAAATTGGCACTACTTTAGCTACTCGCCAGTCATGAGGGATGGAGCCAGATGATAAAGACTGAGAAAAAAGTGCAGATAGGACTTGAAAACTACTCTGAGATATATTTTTAAGTATTTTGTAGTTAAAGCGAAGCGGGTCCGTGCTTGTAGTATCTTTAAGGCTATTTAGTAAAGAAAGAATACCATGATCACTTATGACTATAGAGGGCATTGAATAATCATTAAGTGAACTGAGAGCTAGAGAAGGGGTAATGACTTCATGAGTGAAAACAGACGAAAAAGTTGTCGCAGTTTCACCTGAAAGGTGAAGCATCAATTGCGATAGCAAATTTGAAGAGAGCTATACGGAGTAATGATAGCAGCTTTATCAGCTGTATAAACTTGGACATGCAGCAGCACCGGCAACACGCAGAACTGTTGTCGACGCCGTCGGCGTTTTGCCCGCGTTCGCTCAAAATGCGTGCGGCGTTGGTGACTGTTGCCGGAGCCTCTGATATAAATAGGCACTTGGTGCCGCAGCTAAACGTCGCCTCCCTTCCCTGCCCCTCCCCCTTACGGCCTTTCGTGCGTCGGAAGAAGGCACGTTTGCTCTACATATATGGTGATTGTAGAGGAGGAAAGAGACGCCTAATTCTGCAGCCCTTAAGGGAGCACAGAGCAGAACGCGCGTTTGTTCTCCGCCGTCCGTTCACTCCCCGTGAAAGCGCGCGTCCCTCGCGCCCTTTCACTCGCACATACAGCGTTCGGCGCGCGGCGACGATTTCATCTCCATTGACGTCATACGGAACCTCACGGCGACGGCGACGGTGACGGCGACGGCGACGGCGACGCCGACGGCAGAAATCTGCTTTTGAGTGTCCATATAATTGCTATCGCAATAAAAGCGTTGCTAAAGAGTTGAGCAGAATGGGCACCGTCCAGCTGATCACCATTAGAATTTGTTAAGGATGAATCAGGACGTGAATGTGGGTTAATTACGCTCCAAAATTTTCGTGGATTGTTAGATAGCATAGTGGGTAAGACGTCACTGTAAAACTGGCGCCGGGTGGCTTTCAGCATTCTTTGGTAATCCTTGTCGCTTTTTCTGTAGGATTCCCATGTACTTAATAGGTTGTTAGCAACTGCCTGCCTATACAAACGCTTTTTCTTTTCATTGGCTCTTCGCAGCCGCTCATTGAACCAAGGCGCTCTTTTACTGCACCTAATTGAGATAACCGGTATTAATCTTCTAATGAGGTTAATTAGGGTTGTTTTGAACAACGTCCAGTTCTGTTCAAGGGAACGGAAAGGACACTCAGCCCAGAAAAAGTGGTTAATTCGAGATTCATCTAGTCAAAATTAGCTCTGTTATAATACCTGATCAGCTTGGAGGTAGTTTTCCTGTCAAGCATATGGTGATTGATGCACCCGGTAATGATGTCATGGTCAGAAAGACCATTAAGGTGAAATATTTTAGAAAAAGCATCGAGATTATTAGTTAGAATCAGGTCAAGAATGTTAGCCGTGGCACCTGCGGATCGCGTGGGCTTTGTAATGAGCTGAGTTAGGTGAAAATCTAGACAAGACTGCAGAAAAGCGTGCGCATCCTTATCACCTGCTGAGACAGATAGAGTGGGAAATTAACTTGGGAAATTAAAATCACCAAAGATAATGAGGACAGAATTTGGAAAACGCGTACACACATCAGTCAATAGGCGACAAAATTCGTCAGCAAAACCATCGTACCTGTCTGGTCGACGGTACAACACACCGGCAATAATATTGGTAGTAATGCACTTTACAGAGATGAATATACATTCCAGAAAAGAAGGAACAACAACTGGTACGGTAATCAGTTCTTGCTTAATCGCAATAAGGACGCCACCTCCTCTCCTACTCTTTCTGTCACATCGAAAAAAATTGAAACTTGATTCGCATGAAAGGATGTTATCGTCGGCTATATAATCGTTTAAGCACGTTTCAGTCAGTGCCAATATCGAGGCTTCAGTGGAGTCGATAAGGGAGGAGAGGGCAACACTTTACGCCGTAACGCTTCTGATGTTAGTGTATACGAAAGACATGTTTTATAAACACTTCAGTCCCGACAATGATAGTAGTGCACAATCGGAAGCATCATGATGACTTGGATAGTGTCATTCGGTGGAAGACTCAGACACACGCACAGCCCGATTGCCAGTGGTATCCCAGAGATAAACATCATTGTTCACGCGAAGTTTATCGAATGACAGACGAATGCGGTCCCCCTCCTTCCTAATCATTTTAGAAAACTGCCATAGACCACGGCGTTTAAGACGAACTGCCATAGAGTAATCGCGTGATATACCTTAATTGGTGTTCTTTAGTTTGTAGCCAAGACTAAGGACAGATTCGACTTCTTTTCCTTATAAAACTTTGCAATGATGGGTCGCTTCTTGTCTGTCGAAAAACGCCCAGGCGCTGAGCTCTGGCCACGGTGGTAACAGTAATGCCAAGCTTTGTGTGCAAAATTCCCTTACATACCGCTCTGAATCTTCTCAAGACTCGGCTGCATCGCTATCATTAATGCCAAAGAACAACAGGTTCGACCGCCTTGAGCGATTTTCCGGGTCGTCCACGTTGTCCTGAATTTTATAAAGGCCAGTATTTTCATTTGAAACAGGCTGTTTAGAAGGTATGTGTTTCAATTTTGGATTGAAACTCATTAACTCTTTTAGTCAACTGTTCCAGGTAGTTCCTGAGGGTAACGTGGATGTGCAAGACCTGATTTATAGACTCAGAAATGCATATATTGTTCGCCTCAAGACGCTAATCTGTTGCTGCCACGGTGTCAAGCTTGCCGTCTCGCGCTTTAGTCATAGGGCACTGGTTTATTTCCACGTCACCGGCAAGAACCAAAAGGCACCAAATGTACAACACAGCCGCGCGCTCATACTTCGCATAATCCATTACACCAGGTGGCCATGACACCGCAAAGATGCAAACATTATTGTCGCGGTCACACTTAGTTTCCAAATAACTAACCTGTACAAGTGTTCTGCGTGAGTGCGGATGCATAGCAGCAGTGTCGCTGGGCAGGAACTTAGAGTGCAAAGAAGCGTGTGTAGAATCTAAAGACCACCCAACGAGATATAGAACGATTATAGCTGGCATGCTGTTAAGTAGGCAAGAACAAAGGGTTATAGATTAGACGGCATATTTTATTTCACATTAAGAGGGACAAAATGGAGCTCCCCAGGACATGCAATGCGTCGGATAGATAACGGTTCCAAAGCAGGAGAATTGCAGTTGAGGTAAGTCGAGGATTTGGTAGCGTGATGAAATTAGCAAATTCGCTAGCACAGAATGGAGCCAGGTGCCGCAAAACAGGAATAATAAAAGAACGTTGATAGATGACGTTGTGCTGCAGTGGGGCACATAAATAAGGCTGATAACAAGGCTGATCATTACCGCAGTAACAAAGCCCAAACTTCTCTTTTTAATATCACGCTATACGATCTCGCCACCGGAACGTGTGTGACATTGCTGCTTTCGATGTATTTCTTTTATGTTTTAGGTCGTTAACGAAGCAAAAATGCTCGAAACTTCCCAGGTTCAGTGCTTTTGTTCCTTCATATGGTCATGCCTTTCTGTTACACGATGAACGATTCCCAGGCTTATGAGCTGAGCTTATCGCAGCACCTTATCCTCCTCTTCCTCCAGATGATCAGTACAAGTGTTTTCTGCCACATTATAGCCTTTCTTGACTCGGTAGCTGGTCAGCAAACCGTCATTTTGCAAACTTCTACTGACTGGAACCATCTTCGCACTGATATATGTTCGTTATCGCCTATACTTGTTTTCTGCAGTCTTTAATCTCGTTCTTTCGTGTTATTGAAGGCGTAGTTTTGTACCTCCTTTTACTGCCCATACAGTGGTTCATTTTGTTTTGCTAGCTCGCTAGTACTGTATGACGCAACCGTTTTATGGTGTATTGTATTGTGTTATTGTAGTATGTAACCATTGCGTTTTTGGAACCATTATCGTACGCTTGCTGCGTTTCTCCATTTTTTGTATCACTACTTTCTTGTTCCCTAATCCACTCCCATCTATAATGCCTCGGCGAATGAGGGTATTTAAATAAATCAATAACTAAACAAACAAACTATAGGACCATGCTTGGGTTGTCACCATCCATGACGTCAAGGCAGATCCTGTTAAGAAAACTTCACGGCAATGTCGCTGCTTGTTGGTCGCTTTTGCGTCTCTTCTCTCGCGGTAATAGTTGTTGATTGGCTATTACAATCATTACCTAGTACCTTATTATTTCTGCATTTCAATTAGATATAACAATTACTTCACTGCTTTCTCTGGCTCAATTTTTGTTTCTTTGAATGGGTTGTGCCTAACAAAAAATGAATCCCTTCGGATCCCCCGATTCTTCACAATTGATTGCATAGCCACAGCCTCGCACTTGGCAATCTTGATGCCATGGATGAGGTAGCGTACGATGGTTTAAAGGCCTGTTGCCTGCAGCGCACTTGCTGTATGGTGCCTGCGGGTAAAAGGACGCTCTGGCTAGCCCTCAGTCGCGCCAACGGTTGCCTAGACGACGAATGTATCCATGCACCCGTGGATATAGTGAGTTATAATATATCATACAGAAACTAAGTTCTTTTACGCCTCCATGCATGCGCCAGCTTTCGCGTCATTACCGCACCGGCGACCGGCACGCTGTATGCCACGATTTCGTTGACGTCACCACGTGACTCTATACGTATTACCAATAGTAGCACAGTAACGGAAGAAAGACCTGGGCGCTAACGAAAACGCAGCGTCAGCAGCCTATGACAGCCATATAGGGAAAGGGGGTGGGGAATCATTCTATGACAGCCATAGAATGATTCCCCACCCCCTCTCTCTCCTTTAAAAGCAACTTTTTCAAGTTTTATGCACTGACCAAGCTCCCAGTTTTCTTCCGTAGCTAATCACCGCTCACCGGACATTGCAAAAAAAGAAGAAGAAGAGCGGTTTCAAGCTGCGTGCACGGCACTAAACGTCAGGTTGTCTCCATGCACAGAAATCGCTGTGGTTAGTACCAAGAGACGCATGGACGACGACGAAGTGGCGTGGAAAATATGCAAGCACGTGTACCGTTCACTGCAGGACGACGCCTCACTGCACGTGCACTCGTGGCGTAGAAAAATAATTTATCAAGAAGAAAACTACGAAGAAGCAGACGGCCACAAAGAGCGCTCAGCGAATCGGTAAATAACGCGTCGCTCAAGCAGCCTAGTGCACGCCGGCAAGACAGACAGAGCCGAGAAGCGGAGCAAGGGAGACGCGTTGGCTTGGGTCGGACGTCAACGATCGGGAGGCCAACAGCTGTGGGAGGGACTCGGTCGAGCGCCAACGCACGAGGGGACCTACATGTCTTGCACTCCCGTCGCACAGCTGACGAACAAGAGTCTGCGAGAGCTCGCCTGCCACAGCTGTTGTCCCTATATAGGCTGCTTGAGCCACGCGTGGAAGAGATGAGGGCTTGTGCAAGAGGTATTGTTCAATGCTGAAGTTTTGATGAATTTTTTTTACTAACAACGTTTCGACGAGGACGTCAACTTTTCGCTTTATAGCGACGCTACAGGTATTTGATCACGTTCTTTTCTACATCTCTACAGATATATTAGCGAAAATGCATAGCAACGTGTGAATTTTACGAGTTCTGGCAGTTTTATACATTCTGCTGCTACAATTTTGTTGCTTTTTTCATCTGTAAAGTCCTGTATAAAATTTGTTCCGGAAACAAGATTTTATATATTGTGATAGAGGTTCGTGTGCCCAGGGGCTCAACACAGTTAGCCGTATATCAGGTTGGTCCTTACAAACAATACAAGGACAAAAACTCATGAGATGCATGCAGCACTCGGACAAGTCTAGAACTGGTTTCGCGGTGCACATGCAATCGTCCGTCGCCCACTTGCAGCGCCCATTTCCACTCGACGGGGCGACTCACCACATGCAGTACCACGGCGAGATCACCACCGCGGCCTTGTCAGGCGAAGCTGTCGCGCCCCGGCACCGGGGCAGGGAAAGACGCTCGCCACCCTGGGCTCGTGGAGCGTGAGTGGCCAGTTGGCGGCGAGCTCAGATGGCTCCTGTCCACGTACAGGGTCGTCAGCGCCGCTGGCGGCCACGCGAGCTGCAGCGTTTTCTGGTTGCGGCGGCAGGCCTCAGGCGGGAGCACAGGTACGGCCAACAGGGCGGACCGTCAGCCGCCAGAGTCGGTCCCTGGTCCCGACGAGCCTCGGACGGTTGCCCGAGCGGACCGTTAGCCGCTCGTGTGTGTAGGCGGACGTGGCTGACCAAGCGGACCGGTAGCCGTCTTGGTCACCCCTGGAACAGGTCCCACCAAGTCCGAGCCGGTCCGAGCTCGTCCTGCCGACCCGTCCAAATCGAATCCCAGCGCGCGCGCTCCCCGCGTACCACGCTGATGATGATGATGATGATGATGATGATGATGATGATGATGATGATGATGATGATGATGATGATCCTATATCATGGCTCGCACCCACTGAGGGGATAGGCCAAGAATCGGGCGGCAGTAGGTGCCACGCTGCCGTGCACAATCGCGAATCACTTCTTCCTTTCCTTCGTCGTGCTGCAGTGCACTCATCTCCACGTACAACGCTTTCCGCCTCGTTCGCATAATCGCAAACAGACACAGAGGCATGAAGGAAGCCAATCTCCTCAGCCTGATCAACGCCTTCGTATTATGCCACTTCATGCACACGATTTCTATGCACAACTGGCTAAGAGCGGAGCGAGACAAGCTCAATGCTCTCATCCGCAAAGTAGTCAAAAGGGCTCTCGGGCTACCCATTAGGACCCATACCGAAGATCTCAAGCTGGGGGTACACAACACCGCCGAGGATATTGCCGAAGCCCAAGAACGCGCGCAACTCGCTCGCCTGACCACCACAGCGGCAGGTAAACGCATCCTCGAAGAGCTGGGTTACCCTCCCGCGGTATCTTCGAGGGTCAGTACCCCGATCCCTAGGTGCATTCGAGACAAGTTCGAAGTGGCCCCCGTGCCTCGAAACGTCTATCCCGTCCACAACGAGGGCAGAGGCAAGGCGAGAGCAGTAGCGATTCTCAAACAGATCAAGCAACAAGGCACCAGCGCACGCTTCGTCGACGCCGTGGAGTACAGCGATGGAAAGACCTTTGCCGTCGTCGTAGTCGACTCCAGCGGCAAGCTTTCCAATAGCGCTTCAATTCGCACTTCAGACCCCGAAGTCGCAGAGCAAGCCGCCATCGCCCTCGCCCTGCTAGACGGTCGTGGGTCTGAGATCTATAGCGATTCCAAAACGGCAGTTAGGGCTTTTCAGAAGGGTCGCATCGCCGAGCAAGCTGCTCATCTTTTAGCGTCTCCAATCCGGATGCTCTCATGCATCATTCGATTCACTGGTTGCGTAGGGTTAGTCGAGGGTGCTCCCCCGAACCTCAATGAGTCGGCTCACGAGGCTGCGCGCGACCTCACCGACCGCGCTTCCTCTGTAAGGAGAGCCGACACCCCTCCCCCCTACGGCCACAGGGATGCTCCCGCTACTCACAACGAGGTTACAAAATTCTTCTACATGTCTAGAAGGGTCTTTCCACCCCCTCACCCCAAATTGAATAGGGCGCAAGCTGTTTCGCTTAGATTTTTACCGACCGGCTCATATCCGTGTCTGGCATTTCTGCACGAAGTTTACCCAGACGTATATCGCGACGACGCCTGCCCGTCCTGCGGGCAGACCTCCACTCTAGCACACATGCTCTGGGAGTGTGGGTCGAGATACCCCAAGTTCAGCAAGGATGAGTCGGACTCGCTACTGCGTAGCCCCGCTCTAGACAAGCAAATCCTGGCTGTCCGACGTGCACGCGACCGGGCCGGTGGGCTAGACCTGCCGGTCCCGACGTGGCACTAGCCGGGTGGGCGACGAGTTTGCGTCCTCGCCGGACCTCTAATAAAAGTTATTTCACTCACTCTCCACTCGTGACAATATATATATATATATATATATATATATATATATATATTATGACGTCTCGGTTGGAACGACGTTTATTGGGTCCGGGAGTTCGTCAGCGAACCAGCGCAGCACATACGCGATGATGATGATCGCAGATACAAGTGAAGAAGAGGATGATAATATACAGATGAGGAAGATGTGCGTAATAAACGCCTACAATATATATATATATATATATATATATATATATATATATATATATATATTGCTCGTCGACTTCGGAGTCTGAAGTTCGAATTGAAGCGCTATTGGAAATCTTGCCACTGGAGTCGACCACGACGACGGCAAAGGTCTTCCCATCACTGTACTCCACGGCGTCGTCGAAGCTTGCTCTGATGCCTTGTTGCTTGATATGCTTGACAATTGCTACTGCTCTCGCCTTGCGTCTGCCCTCGCTGAGGACGGGATGGACGTTTCGAGGCACGGGGGCCACTTTGAACTTGTCTCGAATGTATGTACCTATAGGGATCGGGGTACTGACCCTCGAGGATACCGCAGGAGGGTAACACAGCTCTTCGAGGATGCGTTTACCTGCCGCTGTAGTGGTCAGGCGAGCGAGTTGCGCGCGTTCGTATGGGTCCTAATGGATAGCCCGAGAGCCCTTTTGACTACTTTGCGGATGAGAGCGTTGAGCTTGTCTCGCTCCGCTCTGAGACTGTTGTGCATAGAAATCGTGTACAGTGCTCACGGATTGAAATGCGACAATTTAGGCCTAACCAATGCACATACTTTTGTTTCCACCGGCGGTAGTTTGTGTGACATCGGCGCAATGTCGACTCGTACGTTTAGATCAGAGTCCAAGTCACTTTTCGTGACCAGATTCGAAGCAATAAGGCATGGTACTCTCGAGTAATTGCACAGAAAGAGCGTTCTACGCAAAATTTGCCTGTCGCGTTTCAATCCGTGAGCACTGTACGTGAAGTGGCATAATACGAAGGGACTTCCGAGGCTTCCCAGCAATGAAGATACTCTTCAGGCAGGAAATGTAGGCGTCGCCGGTCTCATTTCTGTGTGCGAAAGCCCACACATAACGGATGGCATGGTCAAGGGCCAAGTGAATTAATCTTTTGAAGGAACCGTAGTTGGCAAAACCTCCGATAGTATCCATGGCCAGAAGATCAAATGGTTGCTCCGCGGCTGGTAACGTCTCCAAGGAACCAAAACGTTTGGTTTTCGTCGTCTTGCAGCGCTGGTAAGTATCGCAGTGTCGAACGTATTCGGAAACGTCAGTGACGATGTCAGGCCAATAATATTGTGGAGAGAGAAGTCGCAATGTCTTCTTTACTCCGACATGACCGAAAGCGTCATGAGTCTTCCGAAGAAGAGAAGACCGGAGAGCAAAAGGAACGTAGACTTTACGTATCCCTCTGCGCGTCGTTATGGTCATTCCATTCGCAATGGTATGCTTGCAAGGCGGTTTGTTGTGGTGGCGCTCTCGCACTTGTTCAGAAGATAGGAGCTGAATAATAGGGCTTCTAGACAGTCCATCGGCTTCAATGTTGTTAATGCCCTTTTGATGCTTGATGTTTACCTCGTACATAGAGAGCTTCAAGGACCATCGGAACAGACGGCCTCGGGGATTTTTTAAGTTTTTAAGCCACTGCAACGCCGCGTGATCGGTGATCACAGTGAAAGGTTTTCCACGTAGATAACAATGCCATTTATCGATGGCATCAATAATTGTTAAACATTCAAGTTCGGTGACAGCGTAATTGATTTCATGTTTTAGCAGCTTCCGTGAATGGTATGCAACTGGATACTCTCGACCTTCATCATCAGCCTGCTTCAAGACGGCGCCGATGCCTTTGTTGGACGCATAGCAGTAGAGCACACAAGGTTTGGCAGCATCGTAGATGACAAGGATGGGTTCTTCCGTTACACATTTCTTACACTGAGTGAAAGCCAGTTCACAGTCAGGGTTGCAGTTCCAGGTGGTGTCTTTACTGAGTAGGCGTGTCAGTCGATGAGCAATTTCACTGAAGCGGGCGATGTACCGACGGTAAACATTGACGATGCCGAGAAAACGCTGTAACTCTTTAGGGCGTCATGGCTTGGGAAACCGCAGGAATGCCTCCATGTTGCTTTGTTTCGGAGTGACTGTGCCATTTGAAACCCTATATCCCAGGTACTCAATGGAAGTTTGTGCGAACTGACATTTCTTCAATTTCAGCTTAACGTATTCGCTTCTAAAAGCGTTTAGAACGGCATCTAGATGCTTCAAGTGGTCTGGGAACGTGTCAGAATAGACGACAATCTCATCACAGTAGTTCGTGACGTGCGTCAAGTGGTGTTTAGTCAAGATGGTCTTGACAGCCCGTTTGAAAGTGGATGGAGCGTTCCGGAGACCAAAAGGCATGACAAGCCACTCGTAGTGGCCGGTACGTATGACAAAGGCCGTTTTCGGAATGTCTTCCGGATGCATCCTCACGGGCCAGTAACCTGACGTTATGTCTACCTTCGAGAAGTACGTCGACTTCCCGAGAGAGTCAAGAACGTCGTCGATGCAAGGGATAGTTTGATAGTCGGGCACCGTCACTGCGTTTAGCTTGCGGTAATCTATGCAGAAACGCGTGCGTTCTTCTCCTTTTTTCTCGCCCAGAAGCGCCGGCGCAGCGTACGGTGATGTAGACAGTCGTATCACGCCTTGTGTGAGGAGGTCGTTGATTTGTCTATCCATTTCGACGCTATCGGCTTCTGAGCATCGATAGGGAGCCCTGCGGATAGGAACATTGCTGGTGGGAGGAATGTGATGCGTTTTGCTAGTGATGAACCCAATGTCAGTCTGTGATTTTTTAAAAAAATGTCCTCGTACTTCTAGACAAGCTGCTTCAATGCCATCTGCTGAGTTTCATTTAGATGTACAAAATCACAAACTTCAACTTCCTGCAAACAATCGTCCATGTTAGCCGTGGAATGGTTTTGTGGGTGAGGGTGGAGGATGTCATTCCCTTGGCATAGAGTCAGGGTATCAAGATCCAGAGACAAGTTAAAGAGACAGGCACTGTCCAAGCCAAGCAGCAGGTAGAACATGCTTCATGCCTTGTAGAACATGTGCCTGAATTTCCTTTGTGATTTTTCCGATCTGTATCTTTAGAGTCGCGTGACCTAAAGATTTGGTAGATGATGTAACTTGTTGAACATTGATACATGAACCTCTCATTATTTGTAGGTGAAGAGCCGCCAGCACTGATTCGCTGATACAGGTAATCGTGGCTCCCGTATCAAGAGTAGAGCTGACAGGGTACCCGTTAATGGGTGCATCAAATTGAATTAACAGAGCTTTGGGTCGCCCTCCTCGTTTCTCTGGTTGGTAGCGAGGGCGGAAATAATTGCGCGTCGCTGATAGGCGCTGCCGCTTGCTGCGTTGATATGCGTGTTTCGACCTGGTAGAACACGCTGTGATTTAATTCACTTCATATTTGACTCTGTATACTCGCAGCGCAGCTGGAAACCCACGTCGCTGGTGTAGACGGGTTAAGCCCAGCAAGAGCTATCTCCATATCGGCGGGAAGGCCGTCGATGAGCCGTGATATAAGGTGTAGGTCCGTTAGGTCGGCAAGGCGTCCCAGGCACATTTTTTCATTGTAGTTGCCCTTCAGGCTCTGGCCCGATTTTAGCCGACAATGAATGAACTGACGGAAAGGATCCCCGACGGCGCTTGTAAAGCGTTGCGTCATGCATTGAGTGAGGTTCTCCCAAGATGCATCAGTGTCAAACACCTCGGTAAGGTACCATCGGAAGGCCTCACCTTCAAGGTAATCAGAGAAATGGCACAGCTTGTCTCGCTCCGTCCATGCAGCGGCCGCAGTCTTCACCTCGAAGAGCCGGAGTCATTTGTCAAAGGTGACGTCCTCGGGTGCTCCCAAATACTTCGGGATGTTGATGGCTTTCTTGGATGTTGTCATGATGTAGGGCACGGTAGATCCTGTCGACTTGTGTGACGCGAGCAGGAGGTTGCGGACGGAGACAAACGTTGTTGTTGTTGTTGTTGTTGTTGTTGTTGTTGTTGTTGTTGTTGTTGTTGTTGTTGTTGTTGTTGTTGTTGTTGTTGTTGTTGTTGTGTTGTTGTTGTTGTTGTTGTTGTTGTTGTTGTTGTTGTTGTTGTTGTTGTTGTTGTTGTTGTTGTGTTGTTGTTGTTGTTGTTGTTGTTGTTGTTGTTGTTGTTGTTGTTGTTGTTGTTGTTGTTGTTGTTGTTGTTGTTGTTGTTGTTGCCTCCACACATGGCTCGTACCCACAGGGGGGATTGGCCACATTTGTTGCTTGAAATGTACGTCTAACAGAATGGCAAAGGGGGGTAAAGGCAAACATTTAACATGAAGCAATAATCAACTCAATGTCAATAGAAATTTTGAGAGGGCTTATTCATAAATTTAGGGAAAACATCAACTGAAGTGTTCCACGGTAGGTACCCTAGCAGTGAAGCCTTCCTGACACTTCAATAAACTTGTGGATAGCAGTCATCATTGACCCATGGCTTATGCCTAATTGACACGCACCAAAGGACAAAATTTTGGTGTAATAAGCGCTAACCCCAGTTTACGTGTAGAAAATATGAGGAACATTCTGCGGAGGGAGGAGAAGCGGCGGTAAGAAAGAAAGAAATGGTCCATAGTTTCTGGTTCATTACAAAAAGAGCAGAGGTTAGTTATGGATAAACCAGATCTATGAAGGTAAAAGTTTAGGCGGGAAACTCTACAACGGAAACTTGATAAAGTCACCTCGCATTGTCGTGAAAGGCATTTGCTCGTGTTCCACCGGAAATTTAGATGTCGAAGATCGTCTGCGGAAAGTAGGGATGATTTGTTACAATTTACAAATAAAAGGCGTTTAAATCTAGCTCCTGTTATAAAAGCGAAATCAGGAAGAAAATTTAAGACAGGATCATTTAGTGACGATGATGCAAGCGAGTCGGCTGATTCATTTAAAGAAATTCTACTGTGACCGGGGACCCAGACAAAGCGGACTTCAGACAAATTGTCCCCGACAAGAGTCGAAAATATACTCAGAAGGTGTGACCGATTAGTAGAAGTTAAATGTGTACAAACCGACAGCGCATCGGTAACAATTATTACTTTCGATGACTGAGGACCCAATTTTCTGATGGCTAGAATCTGGCCATTATTCTAGCTATCAGTAAATTGGGTCCAAATTCTGCAAGAAATATTGGGGTGTAATCAGCGAGACGGAGAGCAAAAGACCAGTTAAGCTGATTTGAAAAGATGCCCACTCCGGACATCTCAGTATTTTTGTTGCGTCCGTAGAAATAACCAAGTGAGACGGAAATTGACTAAGATGATCTTGAAGGAGACCTTCAACTATGCGCGCTGGAAGAAGTTTTGCGTGTTTGGAAAAATATCATCAAAAATGAAGTCCACCTTTAACGAATCAGTTTTTGGAGAAATCAGGCACGGTAGGCGAACGGGATAAGAGCTTTGATAAGAGCGTCTGAACAAAAACAACTTGAGGTTGTCGATAACGCCGCCAATGTTTTCTGAAAAATTAATCGAAAAAATTGATGAAAACGGATTGCAAACGGGATAGGGATGCATCGTAAAGCTTTAGAAAAGTCAAGACAGTAAGTTGCTTAACCTGGACTCAAGCGGGAAAATTGCATCCTCCAGATAAAGGACATCGTTAGCCACAAAACTTGGCAACCCAAAACCAAGACGTAGCGCTTGCCTTTCTAGTAATATTAAAGGTCTGAGCCTGTACGCTGCGCATCCTGAAAAAGGAACACAGCCGAATTCGAGAATATGGCGGACGTAATGTTGTAAATCCTCAGCAACGCAGCCGTACGCATACCCGTCTTTTTATTCCTGAAACGGCGCAACAGTCGCATTGCACGTTCTGCTTTCCTAGCATTGGTTTCGAGGTCGCCCGAACACAACCTTTAATCTTCGTCTTGCTCCTTCCCCACTATTGCACCGCACCGTCCTTGTGCGGTTCGTGACATATACGAGTATATAGATATATCATAAGAAACCAACAAACAAAGACTCCGAGATCAGCTTAATTATTATTAATTGAAATAAGGAAATGATAAATTATTGAAAATGAAAGTGGGTGAAAAAACAACTGGCCGCAGGTGGGGCACGAACCCACGTGAGTTCGTGCCCCACCTACGGCCAGTTGTTTTTATGGAAAGCTATAGAATGGTAGTGAGACATGCAGAACCAAACCCCTGGCCTGTCAGAGAATACTTCATTGAAAGTATTTGTTATACCGAGGGATTGTATATATAGCTTGTAAAAACAGAAAACAAAATCGATCATTGGGATGACTAAGCTTGCGAACCTCAAGCGTTTTTAACCCGCGTGTCCGCCGACTAATGGCAGACAGTTTTATCATGACCGTCATGTAATAGTAAAATGCCATGTGTTTTGTTTGTTCCCAACTAGCTGATAAAGAGAAGAAAAGGTAGAGTGGTCTATGGCTTCACCAGTTTCATAGATTGTACGGATGCTAGATTTTTTGGAACATTCTGCAACGGACGCTTAAAAAAGGACATTGACATCCCTCCATACTCGATTAGGTTCCTGCCGTTTAAGATTACTGGCGGTCCTCCCTATGACATGTTCATAGCGCTGGGTTTATACAGCCGATGGAGATCTAGACTGTGTGATCGCCATGAAAAAGCCCGCCCTCTACAAAATCATTCTATCGTGAAAGTGCAGCTTATGTAAGAAGTGTGTACGCTGCGCAGGAATCTCCGCCCGACTGGGTGCACTTGTTGGACGCATTTCTGTATTTGTGTAGCTATGTCCGCACTGTAACATATCTTCAGTTTTGTTTTCCATGTATAAAGAAAAAAAAAAGAGGGGGGGGGGGGGCAGTCTGGCCGAATGGTTTAAGGCGATGGTTTAAGGCACTTCGTGTCTTCGGAGGGATGGGCTCGAATCCCACCGCTGTCAGACTGTTTTGCTTCTCTACGTGCGCTCTTCGCGAAAACGTGCTCGCGATCGTCTTGCAGGAGGATAACCGATTATCATGTGGGCGAAGAACAGTGACAGTGTGTCCGAGCATTCTGCTTCCGGCAGCTGTGCTTATCGGATAGTGGAATCATGGCCTCAAGTGGAGCGGCGACAGCGGTCACTTTGGAAGCGGAAACAGGTTCAGCAACGATGAAGAATACTGACTGCTAGTTTATTGCTTCAACTGCCAAAAGGACGAATTGTGAATACACCGCGTTTCTACACGATGATATACGAGCGAGGCCGTACAAGATCGAGTATTTTAGGGATGTTCCTTACGCCCACGTGCCTGCTGCCGAAAGTTGAGTGCCTTGGGACGTACCACAAGGTAAATATACCTGGTAGCGAAGCTTCCATAGAAGCCCATACGTTCAAAACATGGTTGCTTACCGGCGGTTCATGGGGCTTAGCGCCATCTGTGTGAGGAGGGAACACTTCCGGCGGAAGAAAAAATAATTTGACGTCATATCCGTCAAAAACAGAAGCGACGTCATTTGTTTTTATAGGCGCGAAATTTGTTTTCGGAGGCCTGCCATTAGAGCTGTATATTCAAATGCCCCGCCATTCGACTTCATGGGCGTTCCGAGTTTTCAGCGCGAAAAACGATGCCGGAAAAGATCAGCCGTACGGGTGTCGAAATCGCGTCGCTGCACAGAACATACTTTCTTTGGAGGCCGACAAACACTTTGGGCGTAGATTGCGTAGAGTGCCCGTCCTTTCGTCGGACGCCAAGCCCGTCGGCCAGCGCTGTTGCACGAAAACAACTAAAGTAAACAAGTATCTGACGGTCGCAACTGACTACTTTTGACTGCACAGGTTAAGAAACAATAAAACTACCCGCGTCACCTAATTCAGACAAACGTCGACATGCAACACAACACATATGAGGGGGGCGTATTGTAACAGGTGAACTTTACGAGCGCGCCTTTCCACGCACTCCAAGAGTTGCATGGCATTGCAAGTGATAGCGGATCAACGCCCGCCGCTATCGATGGGCGCTCTCACGGTGGGCACTGAAAAAAGGTATATATTGATAATGATCTAGTAAAATACAGTTGTATCTTTTCTCGCCATGCGTATATAAAATGAATTAGGAATTTTATTTTTGTTGAATGAATCTAACTGCGTCTCGCTTTAATTTAAAAACGCTTTTTTTTTCTTTCCCAGTGTTTATTCCCTCCAAACAAAGTCGCGCTTCAATCGCTGCTCCCATAACCACCCTTGCTGATGTCGGTGACAATTGGTTCTGAACCGCTTTTCGCCCGAAGCTTCGCGACCTATGTGGATCGACCTTGCGTACCAGGTCAATCATGTCTTGGCGGTAACCCGCAGTGACGCAGCTCCAACAAATTGTCTGCTGTCCTTGAAGGAAATTCAGGTGAAGGGGCGGCGATGTGCAATCGTCGACCCTCAGGACCAGCAGGCTTCACTGGCTGCTGTATGGCGTGGCTGACAAAGACGCCCGGACTGCGTTGGCGGCCTTTGGCAAGGTGGCTGAGCCGGGAGAAGATGGCGTGTCCAAGGCATTGCAGACAAATGTTCGACCACGAGGACCGTTCTTCTCAAGCTGAAGAGCGGCCTGAAAGTGGAAGACATTCTTCACTAGATCCGCGTTGCCGGAGAGTTGATCTTGGTGGTGCTGCCCGGTCGCCTGATGCAGTGCCTGCGCTTCCAAGGCACTGGGCACGTTCGGAGGGAGTGTAAGGAGTGCACACAAGGCAGCAATCCACTTCTCAACTATTGCGTCCGGCAACTATTGCCGTTTCGAGTGCGCTTGCTTCGCCAAGTGCGCACGAGACCGCGCGCTGCGTACGTGGGTGGTTGCGGACGCCCAACTAAAAGTGTCTATTATGCGGTCGTGAACCACGCGGTAGGGCGTCCGCGGGATGTGTTTTGTTTAAGAAGTTACCTGACCTTGCGATCCAAAGTGTATATAATCATGTCAATCGGGAAGTATTGTTATATATGATTTGCTTTTGACGAAGTTGAATTCCAAGTGATGTGCATAGATGCGCCGAATGCTGTAGAAGGGCGTGCCTTATTTTTTCTAACCTTTCCATTATATTAGATGTGATACGTGCATGGTTTTGTTGGGGGATTTGACCTGTGTTGTGAGTGCTCGGGATAGAGCCAATAATGCCGGTATTCGCGAGAAAAGCAATGATAATTATTGAAAATTAACTGGATGATATTTGTGAGTGGTCTGGAGGGGGAGCGGGAAGTGTTGTACAACCGATTTATGGGTAGTAGCCATGCGCTGTTAGACAGCATGTCCATATCGCAGGATATTATTCCAAATCACAGTTATTCTGTTACACCTGTATCGTTTTCAGATCACTGCTTGAAGTGTCACATAGGGATGGAGAAGAAAGAATATTTAAATGGAGCTATGGAAAATGAATTCCTTACTACTAAACGACAAACCATTTGTAGAGACAATACTTACATGAGGCTGTTGAGGAAGTACGCAATGAAAATACGAAACAATAGCAGAGAAATAGGAATTGTTCAACAGAAGGTAAAAAACGCTGCATACATTATGAAATCTTACATTTCTTTCATACTGCACCACACTACGCCGACACAAGCGCCGCCGCAGTCACCGCACCTCCCATGCATCTGCAACAGCCGCTGCAGCCGCAACAGCACTTCCTTATATATATATATATATATATATATATATATATATATATATATATATATATTGTCACGTAGTAGTGACGCTGAAGTAAACAGTCGTAAAACTGTGTATGACAAAACTGGTTGTTATTGTGCCAACCTGTGCCCAAAAAGCAAGCTACAGTCAAAGCACAACGAGAGCGGCGAACACAGTCGGCGATCGGGCGAAAATCCCCTAAGCGGCGAAACGCGTCGGCTTTTATACCTGAGTCATCGAAGGTTCCAGATTAATCCCTGATGCCCGCGGGTCTTCCAGAAAGTTCTAGACAATTCGCGTCGGTCATACAATCAGATAACATAAGCGTCGGTGAAAACAGGCAACGGAAAGAAGCAACGATAACGTTCTAGAAACTCCGATACAGGCGCGTCCTGCGCCGAGCGATACGTTTAACATTTGTTAGCCGTGGAAAGCGGCCACCGGTGAAAGATAAACATGTATACGTGTCAATTAAGTCCCTATATATAAAAGTAGCGACCTCTCCTCCTCCGCCTTCCCTCCTCCTAGTTTCTCCTCTCTTTCGCGCTGCTTTTTTCGACCGTTGCGCCGCCTACACCGCTTGAAACACGTGCACTTATTTATCTTCACCGCTGATCAGATTCGACGATCGCCGACTGTGTTCGTCGCTATCGTCGTGCTCCTCGCCTTTCGGCAGACGCTTCTCGGGCGAAAATGGCGATGGAGCGTGATCGTAACAAACGCAGCCAGCGCCCGGGGCTCGACGGTCCACGTGATGCCATTAGGCCAATACCGACGCGGCGTCGGCCTCGGACAGGGTGTGGCGAGGAGGCGGCGGCATTCTTCAAAGCGTGACGATACTTTTTAGTATATAGGGGCTTTAGTGTCAATACCCTCCCCTTAAAAAGCATCGTCCCGATGCTACAAACACGAAAGCGAAAACAAAACCACGCGTACAGAAAGGGACAAAAATAACAAAGCAACGGACCTAAGTTCGTCAGCGGGCGTAGAAAGGCTTAAGACGCACCACGTGCATGACTTCAGGTCGTGCGCGGCGCCGCTGTGATTGCGAAATACCGTCTGGCACGACCTCATAGTCCAGTGCGCCAATACGTCGGATGATCTTATATGGTCCGAAATAGCGACGTAAGAGTTTCTCGCTAAGTCCTCGTCGGCGTATCGGAGTCCAGACCCAAACACGGTCTCCGGGCTGGTACTCGACGTAGCGTCGTGGAAGATTGTAGTGTCGGCTGTCGGTTCTCTGCTGGTTCTTGATGCGCAGGCGGGCGAGCTTTCGACCTTCTTCGGCACGCTGCAAATAGGTGGCAACGTCGAGATTTTCTTCGTCGGAGACATCCGGTAGCATGGCGTCAAGCGTCGTTGCCGGTTTCCTTCCGTAGACCAGGTTGAACGGCGCCATGTGCGTCCGTTTCTTGCATGGCCGTGTTGTATGCGAAGGTTACGTACGGAAGGATGGCATCCCACGTCTTGTGTTCGACGTCGACGTACATTGCCAACATGTCGGCGATGGTCTTATTTAGGCGTTCGGTGAGGCCATTCGTCTGCGGGGGGTAGGCGGTGGTCCGGCGATGGCTTGTCTGGCTGTAGCGCAGGATGGCTTGAGTTATTTCAGCCGTGAAGGCCGTACCTCTGTCGGTGATGAGGACTTCTGGGGCACCGTGACACAGGAGGATGTTCTCAACTAAGAATCGGGCAATATTACTTGTACAAGAAATTGAAATACACAATCCAATAATTAACAAAAATTCACTAATTATGTTTTAACTAATTACCTGATGGTCCATATTGCAATTTACAAATTGTAGCATGGAGTTCGCAAGGCAGATACACTTGGAATTAATTCTCAGGATGACACCAGATTCGAGATATTAATTCCCGAACTTTGCGGAGAAATGCATTGGCGTTCCAGTTAGTTTCTTAACAAAGCGTCGCTTTATACATTGAAGCACACAATTAACTGGAACGACAATGCATTTCTCCGCGAAGTTCGGAATTATTATCTCGAATCTGGTGTCATCCTGAGAACTTATTCCAAGTGTATCTGCATTGCGAACTCCTTGGCTACAATTTGTAAATTGCAATATGGGCCATCAGGTAATTAGTTAAAAACGTAATTAGTGAATTTCTGTTAATTATTCGATTATGCTTTTCAATTCTTGTGCAGGTAATGTCCGCCTCTTCGAGTAGACCAGCTCATGAACTAGATTGTGCTATCTGCCGTAGGCCAACCTTTAAGAATTTTTGAAAGTGTTCGCTGAAACACCCTGTATATACATACATGCATACGAGGGCTAGAGGTAAGCAGCTTCGCTGTAAACTGAAAGCTTTAGAAAGATCGAGGCTGCCTCAAGCTTGAGAAGCAAATGAAAGAAAGGGGCTTACGAAAGACCCTTAAGCATCTGATAGCGCTTGATTGCAAAGATCTAAGGCCGTGTAAACAACCTGTCCGAACCATTAAAGACCAAAAAAATGAGCAGTTTGACAAGGACGGTATCAAGGTGCGATGGTGCGCGCAAACGAAAACGCATTAGGGGCGTGGGAGACGCCCGCTAAAAGGGCGCTTGGACTAGAAAAGCGCGAAGTCGACGTAATCATGTTAAGATTTCATGGAACGGCACACTTGCCGTCGGTCGCATGCCGTGATTGAGTGGACTACGCGAAGGAACGATTAGAAGGGAAACTAACAGAAACGCGAAGTTGAGAAGGCTGTTGATGATTTGAACCGTGGCAAATCACCCGGACCTGACGGTTTAAGCACGGGTTGGTATAAAGCCTTCAAAAAAGAACTGTCGCCCGTGCTAACAGACCGTGTTTAACGCTGGCGTATGATAACAAAGCTTACCGCCTTCTTTTGGCAAGTGCATACCGTACTCATCCCTAAGTGGACAAATTATAGGCTCGTGACAACTTATATAGGCTGATAAAATTAAGCTATGTTTATTATAAGATTTTCATGAACACTGTGGCAGCGCATCATCAAGAAAACAGTCGCAGCGCACCAACATGTGGCATCAAAGGGAGGCCTATTTTCACACTATGCGGTGCTTGCTGCGACGTCACTTACGCCGGTGCTAAATATGGCGCGGAAACTTGGATGATCGCAAAGAAGCTCGCGAACAAGTTAAGAACCACACAAAGAGCGATGGAACGAAACATGCTAGGCCTAACATTAAGAGACAGGAAAGAACGGTGTGGATCAGAGAGCAAACGGGATAGCCGATATTATAATTGATATATGAGAAAACAATGAGTTGGGCAAGCCATGTAATGCGTAGGATGGTAACTAGTGGCCCATTAGGTTACAGAATGGATACCAAGAGAAGGGAAGCACAGTCGAGGACGGCAGAAACACAGGTGGAGTGATGAAGTTAGGAAATTTGCAGGTTCAAGTTGGAATCAGCTAGCGCAAGACAAGGTCATTGGGAGATCGCAGGAGAGGCCTTCGTCCTGCAGTGGACATAAATATAGGCTGATGATGATGATGATGATGATATTTTAATGAGCCACTTCACCTAAGCTACGGCTACTTGGGTGCGTCGTGAGCAAAGCAGAATATTTTCTGGCCGTATAGACGTTGCTGTACATAGCAGTAAGAAAATGACACCGCTTTGTATACTAGTTTGATCCCCGGACACTGCGGACTGCACGGGAATAATCTCGATGACGAAACAGTAAAAATGGCCTTATATCAGAATCAGAAACAGTTTTTATTTTCCTCGAGGAAAAATGGATCCCAGAAAAATGGAGCCCTGGGGCCTACAGACAACAGCGGCAAAACAGCAGTGTATGTTCGCACACCCGTACGAGAAAAAGCAAACACGAGAACAACACGTATGATGGCATGCTTGTCACTATCCCATTCTCAAGGCCAGACTGCAAATTGGACCGAATAAAGTTCACTCACTCCACTCACTCACGAAGCTATGCGAAAGCGAAGGCATTGTGCAGAACGAAAATCACCACAAACCTCTTCAAGTTATAGGATCGATCCTCATAGCGAATTTCGGACGCCTTGTGGCATCCAACCATGCGACCCTCCTTGAATCGCATCCGACACGCGGACTCACCACGTACTGTGATGCATGCAAAGTACCTGAGACAGAGCACATATACTTGCTTGTTCAACTGTTAGCGGCAGGCACTGACCGCTTCGATCGTTAGTTCCAATTAACCACAGGCCGTTGAGCGAAAATGTGGTACTGGGCACTTGACCGGACATGATATGAACGAAGCGAGCCATCAAGGTTCTTTTACAATTCTTAGTTCACGCAGGCTTAGATTCAAGGCTGTGAACGAACTCTTCGGACACGAACGTGTACATAATCGCATTCTATACAGTCCATTCTCATCGTAACTCGTCGTACTCTTCCCCTTCCCTATGTGAGCAGAGTAGCAGGCTAGAGAATCTCTGTGTTTCTCAATAAATTCATTCTCCTCACTAACTAGCTTCGTTTCACAGAGATTCCAGCATTGGTGTTGGATCTGAAGAACAACACGCGTAATCTTTCCGAGCAGCTTAGCAGCAGCTTCGCTTTTTGTATAAAATAAATCATGATGTTTTCCTGTTATTATTATTCGGTTATCCAAATGAACTTGGACCGTTATTGTTTTCGCTCCGGCGTTGAACGGGACTAAATCGTTTTCGCTGACCCTGAACGAAAACCGGCGCGAAATAACTCTTTAGTTCGACATTCTGAATTGACTATACAACGACTTATATATGCTATTGCTGATTAATGCGAGCAGCATTCCGGGCAAGTTGGTAGTCCTTACTAAGGTATATTGCGCAACGAAAGGACATGGATGGCAGAGAAGAACCACACACCAAGCGCAAACACACCAAGCGCACTTGGTGCGCTTGGTGTGTTTGCGCTTGGTGTGTGGGTTCTTCTCTGCCGTCCAGTCCTTTGTTGCGCAATAATACCTTAGTAATGATTAATGCAAAGCCCCTTCACTGTTCTCACGGAGTTTCTCAACGCGTCGACCGAGGAGTCATGCTCTGTACATAATTACGATATGCGGGCTATGCCCTCTGATAGCCTTTGTAGTTGGTTGTAGATGTTCTTCGACTTCGTAGCGTTGGGGTCGCCGCCGAGGCCGCGTCATAGTAGATATATCGTCACACATGGTCAAGAAATGGAAAGAAAATAAAAAGAAAAAAAACTTGTGAAACTAAATTGAGGTACGCGTTAAAGAACCTCAGGTAGTCACAATTATTCGGAGTCCCCACTACGGCAAGCCTCATAATCATATCATGGTTTTGACAACTATAACCCCAGAAATTTTTAAGTAAACCTAATTCATTTTTTGGCTATTTCTGCCATATTAAAGTGCATAAGCTTTATTTAATTGATTAATTTATGGGGTTTTACGTGCCAAAACCACTATATGATTATGAGGCACGCCATAGTAGGGGACTCCGGAATAATTTGGACACCCTGGGGCTCTTTAACGTGCACTGAAAGTACAAGGGTGGTGTTTCGCATTTCACCCCCATCGAAATGCGGCCGCCGTGGCCGGGATTCGATCCCGCGATCTCGTGCTTAGCAGCTCAACACCATAGCAACTAAGCAACCACGACGGGTGTGAATAAGCTTTCCTTGGTTCTTTCGCCCACTTACGTAATCGAACGGGCGCAATAGTCGCCAAACAGCTCTTTGAGACGCCCGTGCTGTAGAGCTTTTATTGCGATAGCAATTATACGGACACTCCAAAGCAGATTTCTGCGTCGGCGCGTCGCCGTCGCCGTGAGGTTCCGTATGACGTCAACGGCGATGAAATCGTCGCCGCGCTCCGGACGCTGTATGTGCGAGTGAAAGGGCGCGGGAGGGGCGCGCGCTTCACGGGGAGCGAACGCACGTCGGAGAGCAAACGCGCGTTCTGCGCCGTGCTCCCTGAAGGGCTGCAGAATTAAGCGTCTCTTCCTCCTTTCATATATAGAAAGCAAACGCAATTTTTTCGTCGCGCGAAAGGCTGTGGGGGGACGGGAGGGAGGGAGGAGAGGCGACCTTTAGCTGCGGCACCAAATACGTATTTATATAAAAACGCCACGCGCGTTCGGTGCGAACGCGGGCAAAACGCCGACGGCGTCGACATAAAACTACTATCCTTACTCCGTATAGCTCTCTACTAATTTGCTATCGCAATTGGTGCTTCGCCTTTCGGGTGAAACTGCGACAATTTTTTTCCTCCACTGGCGTCACGTGAGTCTATTGGCACTACACAGACTGCTCTGCGCAGAATACTCCAGTTCTTTTTCGTTATCACCACGAAATCGGTGGGCCTTTGCAGGCCTTCTCAAAGCTGAGCGACGGGGAGCGCTGTCGCCAAGTTGAAACACTCAGCACAACGCGCGCAGATCTTTCTGCTGCCGCAACACAGTGGGTGCAGAGTAAGAGTGGCCTAGAGTCTATATAGCAGGGTGCTTGCTTTTGTACATCAGGCCGTGAAACGCGCCATTCACACTTGTATCAGGAGCGCGATATTGCCCTAAATGTGCTTCCTCCTGATTTGTTCCAATACACTGCAAGGAAACATTTTTCCTAGGTAATGCTTGTCATTTGGCTGATTCGACGTGCCGCCCGTGTTTCAGAAGTGACTGCCCAGTGATCAATCCCGCATTGTTAACAGCTGCCGTTTTCAAGCACCTCGTCGGCCGCAATCGGCAGGAAGGACCGTTTCGCTTATATGTGTGGTCAGCGCTACAAAGGACAACGTGCAAATGCACTTTATCGCGAAAACAACCTTAGTGGTACATTGCACGATCTTTTAATTGCGGCGCTGCCGGAGCACTTTCAATGACCAGTCAAAGGTGTGTGCGAGCCCTTAAGCACCGTGCATGGAAGTACAATAG